>NC_136261.1:94519625-94584625 GCF_964187855.1 Myxine glutinosa
AACGAAGAAGAAGGAAAGTGGAGCTGATGGACGGAAGAGACGAAAGTTGGAGACGGAGGAAGCCAAGAAGTCGAGCAAGTTCTTCTTGCCCTTCTTTGAAAAGCCCGGACCAAGTTGTTCGACACGTTCCATGGAGTCGCCTGCACCTGCTACAAGTTTGTTAGAATCCGAAGGTGGATCAAGTACAAATGCGTCACAAGCCGAGGAGGAAGTCAAGTCAGATAAATCCGAGTATAAAATGATTAAAAGTGAGGCTGCCAGAGAGAACGTGGACATGACGGGAGGGGAAGACGATGGTGGTGGTGGTGATGTTAGGTTTATTGACGAGATTTTACCTGACGAGATTGAACCTGATGACACTGAACCTAGTGAACTGGATGGTGTCGAAGAGCCTCGAACTGTCATACCAGAAGTGATTGAACAGCATGACATTGGACTTCTGAAGTTCGACAAGGATACTGGAAAAGCAATTCTGCCTGATGCGTTGAGAACAGAAATAATAGAGCTGGGTTCAAAGTATTTCCAGAACAGTGAGGGGCCTTTCCTACCAACAAACAACCGCTCAATGAACAAAACTTGGTTCAAGAGGAAATTGGGAAATGGTCGTGGTGAGGAAGTGACTCGCTCATGGCTGGTCTATTCCCCTTCTAAAAAGTCTGCATTTTGTATCTGTTGTCTTCTCTATTCCCGTTCCCAGTCAGACCATCAATCCTCATTGGAGCAGGAAAGTGGATTCAACCAGTGGAAAGCACCTGAAAGGATTAGTGTTCATGAAAATGCTAAGAATCATCGGGAGTGATTCACACAGTGGAAAGAAATGAAAATAAATTTAGCTGAAAACA
Organism: Myxine glutinosa; assembly: GCF_964187855.1. NCBI lineage: Eukaryota > Metazoa > Chordata > Myxini > Myxiniformes > Myxinidae > Myxine > Myxine glutinosa. The sequence goes on from NC_136261.1 coordinate 94,520,468, forward strand.
GAGGAGTTATTGACGCGGAACTTCAGTCACAGATTGAGAAGGAAAAGCAGAAGTGGCGTGATATCTTGATGAGAATCCTTCACTGCATAAAATTCCTTGCGACTCAGAACCTGGCTTTGCGAGGACACAGGGAGTCACTTCAGCTGGATGATGACTCCAATGTGGTAAATTTCCTTGGCTTACTGAAACTACTGGCCATCTTTGACCCCGTCATGAAAGAAGACCTCACTCGTGTGGAACGTCATCCTGCAGCCACGTCTTATCTTTCACCGGGTGTCCAGAACGAATTCATCCACATGATGGCATCCACTGTTTGCCAGAGTTTACTGAGAAGCATTCGTAAAGCCAAGTACTATGGTCTCATGTTCGACTCGACTCCTGATCAGGCACACCGTGAGCAGATGTCAGAAGTAGTGAGGTACGTGGAAGTTGATTTTGAGAGGAAAACGGTCCGTGTTAAAGAGTCCTTCCTTGGTTTTATCCAGATAAGCCAGAAGGATGCTGAGAGCTTGGTTAAAGACATCTTGAAACAGCTAGAGAAGGACGAAATGGAGCTACAAGATTGTCGGTCACAGTGCTATGACAACGCTGCTCTGATGGCTGGAAACAGAAGTGGTGTTCATCAAAGAATAAGTGAGAAAAACAACCTGGCAGTGTTTGTGAATTGCGACAATCACTCACTCAACTTGGTAGGTGTACATGCAGCCAAGCAGGATACAATGATGGTCACGTTTTTTGGAACCATCGAAGCTCTCTACGTGTTCTTCTCTTGTTCAACACAGCGCTGGGAAAAACTCAAAAACGCCGTGCCTGTGGTTGTTAAGTCGGAGTCCGAAACCAGGTGGAGTGCAAGGACAGAAGCAGTGAAGCCCGTCAACAAGTACCTTGAGGAGATACTTCAAGTTCTCCAGGACATGATAGACAATGAAAACAAGACCAGTGAAATAAGAAGTGACGCAAGGCAGCTGTATAACCGCATGTTGAGTTACGATTTTCTGACTTTGCTAGGATTTTGGAACAAAGCACTCATTCGCATTGACCGTATTCAAAAGAGGCTGCAGGATACTAGCATGAACTTCCACGATGCTGCCCTGGATTTGAAAGCCCTCCAAGATCATTTTGATGATGAAAGAGAAGTGTTGGTCAGTGAGTCACTCGAAGAAGGACTCGGTCTCTGTCAAGAATGGAATATTGAAGTTGAAAGACGTCAAAGACGAAAGAAACGAATGGCTGATGAGAACTCGAGAGACGCTGGGTTAACAGCCAAGGAGGAAATGGAAAGAGTCATGAAGGGAACACTCGACCGTCTTCATAGAGAAAAGGATGAAAGGTTCGCTCGTTTGCACGACACTGACGCCAAGTTTCTCCTCCTCAATTTGGAAATTCCGCAAGCTTCGCTAATCCTCCCCATCACCCATCCCTTTCAAATCTCCCCCCTTGCTCCTCCCTCCTAAACTACCCCCTCACCCCTCCCCTCCAAGACTCCACCTCGCCCCTCCCCTCCGAGACTCCTCCCTCACCCCTCCCCTCCAAATCTCCCCCATATCCCATCCCTTTCAAATCCCTCCCCTTGTCCCTTCCCTCCTAAACTCCCCCCTCGCCCATCCCCTTCAAATCTCCCCACTCTCATTTCTTCTCAATTTCCCCCCTCTCACTCCCCCTCCTCAAAGCGTCCTCCCCGCTTCTTCCCCCTTCCAACTCTAACCTCCATCTCCCCCAACCTTCTGCCTCGCTCTTCCCCCTCCTCAAATAACACCTCAATGTGCCTCACCCAATCACCATCAAACCTTTTGTCCGCCCCATCCTTCCCTTTCTCCGAGCTATTCTGAAATCTCTGACACACCTTCAACAGCTCTCCCTACCTCTTCCACCTCTTCCACATCTTACCCTACCCCTCCTCCCCCCTGTTCTGTATCCGATGCTCCCCCTTCCTCTTCATTAACAGTATGGACCTCAAACATCCGGGGCCTTCGTTCAAACTTAACTGATCTCTCCATACAGGTTGCTTCTGTCAAACCAGACGTGATCTGCTTAACAGAAACTTTCCTCCTTCATGATGTCTCTGATTCCTTAGTATCTCTCCCGGGTTACTCCCTCCTCCGGTATGATAGACCTGAGCCTCGTCCTGGAGGTGGGGTTGCTATCTTTATCAAAAACTCTCTTCCTCACTCGCCCTGCACTGCACTCTCTCCACCTCACCCCCAGGAATACCTCTGGCTACGGCTTCCCCTTCGCTCCCACCTCTTGTTCATATGTGTGTTGTACCATCCACCGAACAGTGATGACTCCATCTACATCTCGCTGTCTGATAATATGGATCAACTTCTATCTACTCATCCCAACTCTCTTTTCCTCATATGTGGTGATTTCAATTGTCACCATGCCAGTTGGCTGGGTGTGGGTACCTCTCTCACCAGCCATGGCTCCTCAGCAAAGGACTTCTGCGACTCACTGGGACTGACACAATCTGTTAATTTCCCGACCCGGATCTCAGTCAACGGAGCATCTTCTCTTCTGGACTTGGTTATGACTAACTTCCCTGAAAATGTCTGCTGCTCTTCGTCTGCTCCAATCGGATCATCTAATCATGTGCTTGTTAAAGTGGACATCTCTCTGACCATTCTCAGGGAGCCTGCTCAGCGTCGACGAGTCTGGCATTTCACTCAGGCCAACTGGCACGGTCTTCAAGCAGCCATCAATCATCTGAACTGGTCTCCCATCTCTACCACCTCTGACATCAACTCATCCTGGGAATTCTTCCAAAGTAAATTGCTATCTCTCATGCACAGATTTATCCCATCTCGTCTTCAGTTGTCATACCCTTCCTCCCGTCCATGGTACACGGAATCTTGTGTTGAGGCTGTTGCCCAGAAACAACTTGCCTTCGTCTCCTGGAAAGCAAATCCAATGGAAGGAAATCTCATTTCCTTTCACAAAGCCCGAAACAAGTGTGTGTCCACCCTCAGGAGAGCCAGGAAACAATATCTCTCCATTCTCAAGACCGAACTCTCTTATCTGTCTCCCTCTTCCAAATCCTGGTGGTGTCTGGTCAAATCTGTTTCTGGTGTTTGTTCCCCCTCCATCCCCTCCCTTACCTCAAACGGCTACATAACTGACTCCACATGTGTAAAAGCTGAATGCCTCAACTCTGTGTTTGCCTCTAAATCTTGTGTCCCAAAACCATCCCTCTCTGTCTGTACCCACCATACCCAGTCGTACCCAGCTGCTCCTGGACTCCGTGTCCTTTCCTCCTGACAAGGTGGAAAAGATAATGTCAACCCTCAACTCGGATTCTGCAACTGGACCTGACGGCATCAGCCCACGGGTCCTAAAATCCTGTTCTTCCGCTCTTTCACTCCCTCTCTCTGTTCTCTTCACTCTCTCTTTTGCTCAAGGTCAACTGCCATCTGCTTGGAAATCAGCCAACATTACCGCTTTGCACAAAAAAGGTGCAAAAACAGATCCTAGCAACTATAGACCAATTAGCCTTCTCCCAATTATCAGCAAAGTCATGGAATCCATCATTGCTTCGGATATGAAATCTTTCCTCTTCTCCAATGGCTTGATCTCTGATCATCAATTTGGTTTCAGACCAGGTCACTCTACTCTGGACATGCTGCTTCTGCTGTCTCAACAATGGATGGAGGTCCTCAATGCCAAACAGGAAATTAGAGCTGTCTCCCTCGACATATCACGTGCCTTCGATACGGTCTGGCACCCCGCTCTGCTCACCAAACACTCCTCCTTTGGTATCCATGGAAATCTCCACGCATGGCTGGCGGACTTCCTCTCTAGTCATAGTCAACGTGTGGCCCTGAATGGGTTTCTCTCATCTCCTCTTCCTGTTCAGGCTGGAGTTCCCGAAGGCAGTGTTCTGGGCCCTGTGCTTTTTCTGGTCTTCATCAATGATCTCTCTGACTCTCTTGAAAACCCTCTTTATCTCTTTGCTGATTACTCCACTCTCTGCCGCTCCATTCCTCATCCCTCAGATCGGCAGTCTGCAGCCTCCTCACTCTCTGCAGACCTGGACAAAATCACAGACTGGGCAAACAAGTGGAACATGTCTTTCAATCCTGACAAATCTCACACTCTTACGATGTCTCTCCGAAAAGACCGACTGGACAACCCTCCAATCTACTTTCTGAATAATCCTCTCCAAGAAGTTCTGTCACTCAAGCTTTTGGGTCTCACTATCTGCCATGATCTTTCCTGGGAAAACCACATTTCCAAGCTGGCCTCCAAAGCCAGTCGCCGATTGGGCATCCTCCGTCGTGCGAAGTCCTTCCTTGGCACACCTGAACTCCTCACCACATACAAGGCTTTCATCCGCAGCTCAATGGAGTACTGCTCTCCTCTCTGGGCTGGTGCTCCTGCCTCACACCTAGCTCGTCTTCACGCTGTTGAAACCAAAGCGTTCAGAATCATTGGAATCTCCCGCGATGACGCTATCTCCAAGGGCCTTTCACTTAATCACCGCAGGCAGGTTGGTGGTCTTTCCGTCTTCTACCGACTCCTCTCCGGCCTTGCTCCCCCAGCTCTCTCTTGGCTCTGTCCCCCAAATATTCCTGCAGGTCGCACAAGATCTGCCTGCAACCCTCTTATGGTTAAACTGCCAAAATCAAGACTCTCTGCTCATAGTCATGTTCACTATGTTTTTTCGTTCAAAATCATGGTAGATTAGCAAACCTATACATTTTTGGAAACGTTATTACATGGAAAATCTGAAAATCAATGTTTACATTTGCCAATTCCGACCAATTCGATTCGACCAATTCGACCAATTGATCAATTCCATTCGACCAATTCGACCATTCGACCATTCGACCAATCGCTTCGATCGACCATTCGATCGATTCGATTCATCGAATTCGATTCGATCGACCATTCGACCAATTCGATTTGCCAATCAATTTGACCGACCTTTGCTTGTGTGGAACGGACTGTGAAAACGATGCGGACTATATTGTCGGATACGACACACAGGACAGTGATGACGAACTCTAAATGGCATATTCTGTAATCGTGTATGTTTGATGCCATTGACTGCCTGTGTATATTTTGTCATTGACTGCCTGTGTAGATGTGAAGTTATACTGACTGCATGTGTATATATGATTTTGCTGACGGCCTGTGTATGTTTGGTGATATGAATTATTGTGACACATTTTGATGTTATTAACTGCCTGTACAAAATGATAACATGTATTTGATTATGCAACTTATCGCGAATATAAAGACAGTATTTTGCAATTCAAAACCTTTGATTCGTGTCTTACCATTCCCCATTGCACTAATTTGATACTTTCATTGGATTCCTTGTCCCTGAAAATATAGGTTTAGTATATTTTAAAACATTTTTAGGGTAATTAGAGGCAGAAATAGAACAAAATATGTATATTACAGTGGCCATTTTGAAAATCCAAAATGGCCGCCATACAGGTATCTCTCCAAATGTAAACATTGATTTTTAGTTTCCTTATGCTATAACCTTTCCATAAATGTATAGGTTTGCTAATCTACCATGATTTTGAACGAAATATAATTTATTGACATAGTGAACCTGACTATCACCTTCATTCCTTCATTCCTCATTTCTCCCGCCTCTGGAACAAACTCCCTCACTCTCTTCAATCCCACTCCACGCTCCAGGTCTTTAAAACAGCTGTTCACCACCATCTCTCATCTTCCCCCATCCAAAACCTTGATCTTTTCTACCCCCGCTAATTTCACCCCAAATCCACTTTTTTGAGGTGACTTTTGACTTCTTTCCTGGAAGTCCTTGGTGTCCTTGCGTTTTATACCTATCCTGCCCCCCCCCCCCCCCCCCAGGCCCTCTCCCTCCAAAAACATCTCCCGATGTCCCTGCTCTCAAATGTTGTGTTTGTGTGCTTCCTCCCCTTCTCTCCCCATCCTGTCGACCGCTCCCCTTTTTATATACTTTGTTTGCTTGTTTGTTTGATAAATGTTAGCTCTTTCACGAGCCTCGTATCGACTCTGTATACAAAAAAAAAAAAAAAAAAAAAGTTTGGGTTCCTTCTCGATGTCGAGGGACTGTGTTACGGCGCCGACAGTAACGACCTAAAGAAGAAGTGTGAACATTTGGGCGAATTGTACAGCTCTGATGTTGATGGACAGCAGCCATATGAAGAAATTTTGGATTGCAGAATGTTGCTATCAAGTCGGGCCAACATGAAAATATCAAGACCTGAAGAGCTTCTCGAATTTATTGTTCAGTATGGAGATGAGAGCGTCTTCCCCAATCTTCGCATTGCTATTCAGATAATGCGAACCATCGCAGTTTCCATCGCCAGCTGTGAGATCATTCAGCATGTTAAAACGAATACTTTCGTATTTGAGAGCCTCCATGGGTCAAGGCAGCCTCCGTGATCTTGCTCTGCTGAGTGTAGAAAGAGAAGAAACTGAAAAAAACTGACTTTGAGCACATCATAGACCAATTTGCATCAGTGAAAGCAAGGAATGTGCAGTTGTAATTTTCATGTAATGCCATAATTCGTTAATTAAAAGATTAACGAGCTTGACTTGTATTTTTGAGCTGATTTTATGGTAAAGTTATCTTAAAGATGGGTGTCAGATGTTTGGACAGGGGCGCAATTTCAGTGCTTGCCATAGGCGCTATTTTCCGTAGATACGCCCGTGTGTGTGTGTGTGTGTGTGTGTGTGTGTGTGTGTGTGTGTGTGTGTGTGTGTGTGTGTGTGTGTATATGTGTGTATATGTTCATAGCACATGAAAGTGAAAAGGTCAAGGTAAAGGTCAAGCTGAGATAAAGGTCAAGGTCAATATATATATACATATATAGGTTGAACCCCCCAACTTGACAAGGAAGCAAGGCACAGATTGAGTCTCACCCCAGCAATTGCTGCACAACCTGTTAGCAACAAGTGTTGCTGCAAGTGGGCTTCTTACTTGAATAGCCCCAATTATTCCTACATTATTGTGGGGTTTGCCAGGAGAGGTTTTTGGTCCAAGTCATTCACGAACCGGTTGGCCAGGCCTCCTCACATACTCTTTACGATGGATACCGTGAGATCTTTAACTTACATCAACTGAGGCTAGCAGACTGGACGCCCAGTTTAATGTCCACCCAAGGGACGGTACACACATTGATGAATCACCCTGCTTGTGAAACACCTAGAGGCAGTTTATAGCTGGTGCAGGATTCAAGCCCAGGTTAGCTGGCTTAGAGTGAGTGTGTGTACCTCCAGGTATCCTACCAGCCCGCATTCCACGAATCGTGTGATAGAATCAGAAGGCCAAGGTGCTATTTTCCTTTGAAAGGATTTACAATATTGGGGAAGGTGGCCTGAATAAAAAAGAGCAAAGTTAACACTTCATCCAAACAGATTAGCAATTGGCACTTCACATGCAGGACAAATGAGTCTGCACATGTTGTACGCTCACTGACGTACTTCGACAGAATCAAGGAGTTTTATTGACTTAGCATCTCTTCTGCAGAGCATTTACAAACAATGCCTCATGTGGTGAACACAGATTGTAAATTGATTGTCACAAATCACAATCAGCACAGCACTCGGCCAAGTACAAAGCATTTGAAAACATTTCTCGGAAATAGAAGGAAATACAAGGAAACTTCGACATAGTGAGGTCATTATTTCCATCGTGCTAATATTACATCTCCAACATTCCGCTCTCATTTCCTTTTTATACAGGAAAAAAAACAAGCAGGAAATTTGGCTGTCGTAGCTACTGGAGTCTTGGTTGGAATCTTCTTAAGTAGCTGTCCAAAGGCAGAACAAGGCCGTCCGAGGGCCCAAAGGTTTATATTTCTCGTGCCAAATTATGGTTTCTTTAAGATTACTAGCAACGGTACTCGTCCTACGGGCGGGGCTTCAATTGGGAGGCCCAAATGAAAAGGCAAAATATCAGAAATTTAAGGCTTTTTTTATTTTAAATGATTCATACTAGTACCGACTGCAAAGCCGCAATGAGCCGGCGAAGCCAAAGCCTCTTGCCACTATTTTACCCATCACTATGGTATCAGTAGGTTAGGTAGTTGGTAGTAGGTAGGTGTAGTAGGTACCGTACCTGGTAAGACTTGGTAAAAGAGAAGAGCAGACAGTCCTCCCCAATACCTGCATACCTCTTGCCACTATTTTACCCATCACCATGGCATCAGTAGGTTAGGTAGTTGGTAGTAAGTAGGTTGGTAGTAGGTAGGTGTAGTAGGTACCGTACCTGGTAAGACTTGGTAAAAGAGAAGAGCAGAGAGTCCTCCCCAATGGCAATACCTGCATACAATAAATGTCACAAGAAGCTTAAGGAAGTAACTATACGATGTGCTAGCTTAGGGCCTATTTTAAGAAATTTTAACTGGGCTTAACATACGTTTTCACAGTACCGTATGTGTGTCGTCTTCTAACTTCAGTCGCTGTCAGGCGCCAGGGCTGGTTCTCTGACTCTCCGGGCACGGCAGCTTCCTCCACCAGAAGACGTTAGCTTGCAGTGATTAATTCGATGAATTCCGTCTCAACTTCGGATATTTCCGGCCGTGAAAAACTATCCGTATTTCTAAACTAAATATGTAAACCGCTTATACTGTATTTCTGGCCGTGAAAAACTATCCCCGACGGCCTCGAGATTTCTAAAAAATAATTCTTCGTCAATGTTAGAATATTTGATGCCGTTTTCACCCTCCGAAACGCGTAATAATATTTTTTCAAATGCTCGAATCTCATTGGTTCTGGTGTTTGATGACGATTTTCGTTGAAGATAACGAGGTTGGTCTTAACGTATTTTAATTACTAATTAGAGGTTTCATTAGATTGTGAATCAAAGAAAGACGGGTGAAACAAACTCCTATTGAACTTTTTCGCAATTGTTTTATGCAAACTTCCGCATCCGGTCGATGGCGGTATCCATTGAGTGATTTCATTTTAGAAATATTTTTGCAAATGCTCGACTCTCATTGGGTCCGGTGTTTGGTGACGCGTTTTGTTGAAGATAACCAGGCCCGTGCGGGCCGATGTTGGTCTTAAATTATTTTATTAGTACATTGGAGGTGCATAAGATTGTGAATCAAATGATGACGGGTGAAAGAAACTCCTAATGAACGTTTTAAATTTGTTATGCATACTTTCGCATCCGCAAGATGGCTGCCTCCACTGCGCTTCGGATTCTCGAGCCAAGGCATAATCAGGTTTTCAACATAATACGTACTCGTTTATTGACAACACCGGCTTCGCCGGCTATAAACATCCGTTGAATCATATCACACGCAAATCATCAAAATCTAAACAGTACATGGCGCCCATTTTGAAAAAAGATTGAATTCTGCAAAATGGAAGCGGAAACACGTCTTGCTCAGTCGCACGTTTATGTGTGAAGAGTGCGCGCCGAATCTGTAATACGGAAACGGCTGCTACACCTGTTTCTCAGTCGCTTTGCACACGCTGCCGTGTTACTTCGGAGCCGCACGTTTATATAGGAAGAGTTCGTCAGGAGTCGATCTACTCTCTCCGGGTACTTAGAATTTCAACAAAAGCCACATCACTGTTCATATCGGTAAATATTATTCCATCATGTTTTGAAAAACTGGAAAATTGGAAAACTTGGAAAAACAATATAGCCTATTTTACTCCAAGGGGTCCTAGGATTACCCACCCAAAATATCGTTGCGATCGGTTCAGCCGTTTTTGCGGTACCTTCGAACGGACAGTCAGACGGACGGACATTTAGTGAATTATAGTATGATTAAAGGAAATATCTCCAGTTGTTTCATCAGAAGACATCTTCATTCCAAGGGCTCTTTTAAGGATCGTTACTGAACCCAGGACAACATCCAGTTGGAGCTCATTATGTTGTTTCCCCCCCCCCCCCCCCCCCCCCGTATCCCTTTCACATTCAGTATTCCATTAGGTTGTATTTTATCACCTTCTGCTTCAGTTTCCAAGTCATATTTTAGGTTCTCATACTTGAGTTTTTCATACAACTGGATAAATTTCATTCGGCACAGAAACTGGTGAGATATGTTTGGTGAGAAGGAAAAATTAGTTTCGTAAAGACTAGTGTCATTCTGCGTTGGCAGACATGTTGAACATTGCATAAATACAATCACCACAACGTTAATCAAAGTATGCTAACGTCCATGGGAAACAACAATCTGACATTTCAGGCATAACCATTCATCATAGCAAAGCAACTTATGTTATATTTGTTTATTCCTGACACATGAAACACCCCGCAACCCATGCCTGCAGAAAACAGAAATGAGACTTTTTGAAACGCCGGCCACATTTTCCATCCAATCATCATGCAACTTTGTTTAAAAAAAAAAAAAAAAAAAAAAAAATATATATATATATATATATATATATATATATATATATATATATATATATATATATATATATATACATATATATATATATATATATATATATATATATATACATATATATACATATACATATATATATATATATATATATATATATATATATATATATATCGGTAGGAGCTCCTATGTTAAAAGTTTTGTTTCAATTGCTCAGATGATTGTGGAGAAAATGAATTTAAAAGCAAACTGTAACAGCACTCGGTAGGGCACAGGCCTCCGTCATGCTGAACGTAAACTATAAAACTAGAGCAATGCGACTGTGTCACCAATATGCCTCCACATAGTCCCACAATGGGTAGATGCCCTCGTTCCCTATTTTTAAAATGAATAAGTTTCATTGAAATCCCTTCAGCTGTTTTCAAGCATCACATTTTCACCAGCCATGACAGGTTTCACATCGATCGGTGAAGCGGTTTCAGAGAAGGGATTTTTTTTTAATATCGGCTTTCAAACTAATATGGTTGCCATACCACGGTACATATGACCTTTAAAATGTACACTCTGCATATGTATGGGTAGGGGATCACGTTTGTGAAGTTTCGTGTTGATCGGATAAGGTTCGTTTTTCTATCCAAGATGGCTGCCAAACCACGTGACCTACGATGTCATAATTTTCAAATTATATGCAACAGTGGCGTTAGATGATATTTGTAAAATTCCGCATCGATAGGGTAAGCGTTTTCAGAGATTTAATATTCAATTATTTTATATGTTCCTTCAATCCAATATGACTGCCATATCATGTGACCAATGATATTTTGTGATCATCTTTTAATCGCCATGCCGAGTCAATGACACATGTAAAGTTTTGAGTCAATCGATTTGGTGGTTTGGGAGAAGGTGTTTTTTAAGGTTTTAAGTTAAATCCAATATGGCTGCCAAACCATGTGACCTATGATGTCACAAATTTAATATTTCAATACAAATGGGTCATAGATCATGTGCATGTAATTTCAGATTTTTAGGATGAGGAATTCGATTAAAACATTTTTCGCTGGTATACCACCTCACCTATGATGTCATCATTATCATGCTTTTGTTCCCCATTGGGAGTATTTCTCAATGTGCCAAGTTTCAAATTTTTCCATTCAGCGGTTTCAGATAAATAATTTTTTTACTATTTGCATTTAATTCAAGATGGCTGACATAGCACGTGACTTATGACATCACAATTATCATAAAAACATTCTGCATGGGTATCACTCCTACCCTGAAAGTTTCGTCTCAATCGGACATGTGGTTGCTGTGAAAAACGAGGTTTAGCCTGGACGGACGGACGGACGGACAACCCGAAAACATAATGCGTCCGGCCACTTTCGGGGGCGGAGGCATAATTAAATTCCACTTTGACATTATTGGATTAATTTATGAATTTGACATTATGTGTAGTTCAGTGACAAAAAATCTCAATTATATCAATTTCAAATTCAAGCTGTAACGAAACAAAATGTGTAAAAAGTCAAGGGGTGTAAATACTTTCTGTAAGCACTATGTATGGGGTTTAGCCCTATCTCTCAATGGTGAAGAATCACTTTTAAAATCATAGTCTACGGATCCGGATCTTCGCCAAAGTCTAATCAATTTGACCTTGTCGCACAACCAACATGTCCACACAATTTCATAGGAAATCGTCCACAACCTTTTGAGATATTAATCAGGTTCACTATGTTAACAAATATAATTTCGTTCAAAATTTTGGGAGATTAGCAAACCTGTACATTTTTGGAATCATCAGAGCATGGCGAATCCGAAAATCAATGTTGGCATTTGCACAGACACCTGCATGGCCGCCATTTTTGGATTTTCAAAATGGCCGCCATCAAATATATATTTTGCGCTATCTCGGCTTCTCGTCAACCTAGAAACTTAATTAAATATGCTAATCCTATGTTTTCTGGGTCAGGGAATCCAATAAAGGCCTCAAAATAGTGCTCAGGATTATAGAAAAGCCACAAACAAAGGTAATTGAAAACCATTGTCTTTATATTTGTGATATAACTGTATTACATAATACATGATATTGCAAGTCCTTTGAAGTTATAGGTATGGGTTTATAAAGCAAGAAAGTAGCCTTGTTGGTATCAGATTGAACTATAAGTCCTATATACAGGATCTACGAAGTCTATACCGTTCAGGAATATGCTTTTACAGATTCTCATCACTGTCCTGAGTGTCATTTTCGCAAAGGTGTCTACGCAAATGTAAACATTAATTTTTGGATTCCTCATGCTCTGAATATTCCAAAAATGTATAGTTTTGCTAATCTCCAAAAATTTTGAACGAAAAAACATAGTGAACCTGACTATATCCTGCACACAAACAAACAGAGACTTAGCAGTTAAACATAACTGTTAAAAAAAATAAAATCCTCACCCTTTTATATTGCTTGTCTTTTTGATCCACATTCAAACCCCCTCCCTCGCTCCCTTATTTGTTGTAAAGAAGAACAACATAAATAAATATCGTCATTCTTTCGGTTATTCAGTCCCAAAACTTTTTTCCTCCTCCCATCACACTCCATCAATTCATATCTTTTAAATGGGAATTTTATACCTTACTTATCGTCTTTAAAGTGCTACCCTCTTGGTTTAAATTCAACAATCATAAAATTCCCATTTATAAAAGCAAATAAGTAATTTCTTCCGCTGCCTGGTGGTCTTGTACTCCAAGGGGCGGGGAGAGAAGATGGCAAACAAAAAACACAAACAGGCCTACTACCTTAACCACAATTTAACTTTTTCAAATAAAAGCCTTCTAATTGACCACACCCCCCAAGGGATGTCACCTGCTCCAGCTGGTAGCTGAGTCAAAACTCAATTTAGACATATCCTGCCCAATTTTGTGGCCCATATGCCTTCCAAAGCACATATCAAGTCGTAAGTTACTGTGGAGCATTCACTTGTGCAATCACATCAATATAACATTACAACCATCGCAATTCATCCTTGCAAGGCCAGGGCATTATAATTAAATAAGCTTGCTCCTATCGGATATGGGGAGTTTTAATATACCTGTTGTCGGGTTTGTTTCTACAATTATTGCCCCCCATTTTAATGGCAACTCAGAGTCTGTTCAAACCCTCGGAATACTAAACCACCATTGAGGTTTTTTTTTTCTGCCGATGTCCGAGCTGTATGTCGGAGCCGGCTGGGACTTTCAGAATAAAATTTTGCATCAATAATGGGAATAAAAAGTATATGTGGTTGACCAAAAAAAATTGACCTTGACCTAATTTCAAGGTCATGACCAAATTATAGAAATCCACATTTTTACCATAACTCGGCTAAGGTTTGTCCAATCGGAATGAAATTGCCTTCTCTAGATAGCCGAGGGTAAGGTACATTTACATTTAAGTTACATCATACCTCTCTGAGGTAAAGGTCAAGGTCAAATGGTGGTCTTAAAAAAACACATTTCTTGCCATCGCTCAATTTTTCCAATGAGAAATTTTGCAATTTCTCCAATGAGAAATCTCAATTTTGCTAATTTTGCCAATGAATCTGATCTGGGCCTTTAAGGGCCTTTAATCCTATGGGCCTTTAAGGGTATTTTGGGTCTTTGGGGTGTTTTGGGTCTTCGTGGTCTTTTGGGTCTTCAGGGGCTTTTGTTTCCTCTGGGCCTTTAAGAGTCTTTGGGGTATTTTGGTTATTCAGGGTATTTAATGGTATTTTGGGTCTAAAGAGTATTTAAGGGTCTTTAGGGTGTTTTGGGTCTTCATGGTGTTTTGGGTCTTCAGGGTTTTTTGGGTTCGGGGTCTTTTGGGTCTTCAGGGGCTTTTGCCTTTTGGGTCCTCTGAGTCTTTAAGAATCTTTTGCATCTTTGGCATGTTTTCAGTCATCGGGGTCTTTGGGGTATGTTGTGTCTTTGGGGTATTTTGGGGCTTTGGAGTGTTTTGGGTCTTGGGAGTATTTTGGGTCCCCGGGGTGTTTTCGGTCTTCGGGCTGTTTTGGGTCTTCATGGTGTTTTGGGTCATCTGGGTGTTTTGGGTCTTCTGGGTCTTTTGGGTCTTCAGGGTGTTTTGGGTCATTGGGCCATTTGGGTCTTTTGGATCCTCAGGGCCTTTAAGGGTATTTTGGGCCTTTGGGGTGTTTTGGGTCTTTGGGGTATTTTGGGTCTTCAGGGGTCTTGGTGGTCTTAAGGGTCTTGGGGGATTTAAAGTGTCATCAAAGGTCTCAGGGGTCTCAGCAGTCTAAATGTAATTAAGAGCTCACTGACTGTGTTTTGGGTGGTAATTTTACTTGAAGAAGAAGCAGACGTTTTGGCCGCAAAAAACAAACAAACAAACATAATCATATTCATTTGCTCTATTATAATAAGACTAGTGTGGTCATCCGTGCAAATCCCACCGGCATGGATGTGTGTGACATTTGGACATCTTAATTTAGATGCTACACCTGCACATTCAGTTTTACAAAATGGTTACTGGCAATTTATCAGATCCACAAATGATGTAATCTACACAATATATTTACTTCTGATAACATGTGAATGCATATGCATGCACATGGGAAATACAGTTTGAAATGTGTAATTACATCTCATGTAAAATGCGACTTCAAGAGCTCAAATCCTCTCCATCCCCACCCCATTCCTTCCACATCACGCACACTGCACCGGGGAGTGGATCACCCACAAGGGGGATAGTGGGTCACACACAAGGGGGAGAGTGGGTCACACACAGTGGTGAGTGGGTCACACACACAGGGGAGAGTGGGAAACACACATGGGAGTGGGTATCTATCTCTTACTTTTACTCTTTCATTCCAGTCTCCCATTCCCCTTCTCTCCTTCTCCTCACTCCTGACCTCTAACTCATGGGTCACACGTGGGGGAATGGGTCACACACGGGGGAGTGGGTCACACACAAGGGGGAGAGTGGGTCACACAAACACATGGGGGAGTGGGTCACACAAACACACGGGGGAGTGGGTCACACACGCACACACAGGGGAGCGGGACACACACACACACACACACACACACACGAGGGAGTGGGTCACACACAAACTGGGGGAATGGGTCACACACACACACACACACACACACACACACACACACACACGGGAGTGGATCACACACACGGGGGGGGGGAGTGGGTCACACACACGGGGGGGGGGGGAGTTGGTCACACACACGGGGGAGTGGGTTACACACACGGGGGATGGGGTGGGGGGCAGTGGTGTCGGGGATTTCATACATTTGGCTCTGTTACCGGGAAGCCCTTGAGCATTCTGGTAACTGAACAAACCTGGGCAGAACCGACCCTTGTAGTAACATAGTCTGTTGTTGAAGTTTTCAGGCTCCGACCTTGGGCAAAGCTGCATGGACGAGAAGGGAGCTTTTCACTTACTAAACAGCCCCCAATTGTCATGCTTTTCCTCTTATCTTTAAAGTCTCCTTTCATTATTTTCTGTACAGTATATAAACCCTGGCCTGCTGTGTTCTAATTTGATAATTAGAACAAAATGGTGGATATTTGTTTTTGAAGCCCCTCCCAGACCGGGTGTAGCCACTCCCCCGGACAGACAGACAGAATCACCTACGGAGAATATATATCTAGATTCTATCCCTAAATGTTGAAGGTCAAGGACATTCGGTTGTCCAAAAAAAGACATGACAATCATTAAATTGTGGGCACCATGAGAGATTTACCCTTGGCGCTCGCTTTGTGATCTTTGTGCAAGTTGTTGTCTCAGCAGCATCCAAGGGAGAAGAAAGCACCTGCGCCAAGTCCCGTTACAACTGCCTGGCTCAGGACAGAGGGCCGGTGTTTTGAGCTTGTATCCAAGTTGTTCACCACGTGTCCTTCCCCCTCCCTTTAATGGAATTCCTCCACATGACCATTCTGCCTCCAAGTGTGAAATGTCCCTCCATTGTATCCCTCTGCTTTGCCCTTCAAGTGCTTTCCCCTTCCTCCCCCCTTTTCTGCTACATTCTTCTTCTTCTGTTAAGTTCTGCTCTTTTCTGTGTTCTCTCTCTTCCACGAGCCTCCAATTAATAAAAACAGTCCCAATTATTCCCACCTTGTGGGGTCGGGCAAGAAAATATTTTGTTCTAAATCTTCCATGAACTGGCTGACCTGGCTTGACGTTTGATTAAAAGTGGCAGGAATTCGGAATTTGAACAGGTGATAACTCACTCGTCAACTCTTCACGAAAGAAGCAATGATTTATTTTAATTACACCAAGTAATGCCAGCAGATGACCTCCATCTGAGAAACTTCACTCTTTGTGGTGCAATACCCTGCCTGCAAAACACCAATCTGTTATAATTGGGCCGGGAATCAATCCCAGACTAGACAGCTTAAAGGTAAGTGCACTAACTCTGTGCTTGGTCTAAATACAATGTTTGAAACTATACTGATCACCCGAAAGTTATACCTCTTTAAAGGTAAATGATGTGTCGTACAGGCACAAAACTGTATACAATGCAACTGTTGAAATAGCCAAATACTTTTTTAATTAAAGAGAAACAAAACATGAAGTTCAAAAATTGAGTAATACTAAATCAAACCTTTATTAATTTTAACATACATACTTATATGAAAATGCAACATTCAGCAGAAAATCCAACCATATTAATTTTAAATGTGATTTGAAAATGTATTTCATCAGAACAATGAGAAGGAATATTCAGGTTTTGAAATTTCATTTAATTTTTCCTTTAATTCTGACAGGGGCTCAGAGATAATCAAGAAAGATAAACTGTATGAGCCTAAAGAGAAAATATTCAACTGTGACAGTTGATAAGTTCACTACTTTATAATGAAGGCTAACTCAGTGGAATGCAAAACTCGGTGGAATGACCTCATAAAGAACTTCAAGATATAATCTTGAACTATTAAAATCATTGTGACTCTAAATAATTTTAGGCATTGTACTCATTTTTGCTCAGAGAAGCAATGTTATATTTAGAAACTACAGAAACAGAAAAAAAAAACAATGTGAGACTCCGCCACGACATCACCATTGAGAAAACAAACAATGTGAGACTTCCCCACACATCAACATTGAGAAAAAACACAATGTGAGACCACCATGACATCATCATTGAGAAAACAAACAATGTGAGACTCCCCCACGACATCAACATTGAGAAAAAAACAATGTGAGACTCCACCGCAACATAAACATTGAGAAAAAACAATGCGAGACTCCCCCACACATCAACATTGAGAAAAAAACAATGTGAGACCACCATGACATCAACATTGAGAAAAAACAATGTGAGACTCTGCCACACATCAACATTGAGAAAAAACAATGTGACTCTGCCGCACATCAACATTGAGAAAAAACAATGTGAGACTCTGCCACACATCAACATTGAGAAAAAAACAATGTTAGACTCCCCCACACATCAACATTGAGAAAAAAACAATGTGAGACCACCATGACATCAACATTGAGAAAAAACAATGTGAGACTCTGCCACACATCAACATTGAGAAAAAACAATGTGACTGCCACACATCAACATTGAGAAAAAACAATGTGAGACTCTGCCACACATCAACATTGAGAAAAAAACAATGTGAGACTGCCATGACATTGTAGGAGCTATGCTCCAACGTAAATCGAAAGAATGGACGCGACAAAAAGCTGGAATTCGTCCGAGTTTCTTTATTGTGTCAAATCAACTCGGGTACTCTGAAAAGCCCGTTTATCGGGCAGCAATATATATACACATTATCCCGGAGCGTTTGCCCGGGCAAGGCGAGAGGGGGCGTGCCCGGGCGTCCTGGACGAGGCCTGGCAAGTCGAGAGCGGGCATGCCCGGGCGTCCTGGACGAGCCCGGCATGGTGATCGCTCCGCGTCCTCGGTAGGTGCAAGGCGATTGTGTATACCCAGCGGTAGCCGCTACAACATCAACATTTAGAAAAAAACAATGTGAAACTCTGCCATGACATCAACATTGATTTTAAAAAAACAATGTGAGACTCCACCACAACATAAACATTCAGAATAAAAAATGTGACATCAACATCAACATTGAGAAAGAAACAATGTGAGACTCTGCCACAACATAAACATTGAGAATAAAAAATGTGACATCAACATTAACATTGAGAAAGAAACAATATGAGACTCTGCCACAACATAAACAGTGAGAAAAAAATGTGAGACTCCACCACAACATAAACATTGAGAAAAAAATGTGAGACATCAACATCAACATTGAGAAAGAAACAATGTGAGACTCCGCCATGACATCAACATTGAGAAAGTCTCCACCATGTCAATGCCAGCCAGCCCTCTATGATTCAGATGAGTTTACCAGCCATTGTAAAGATCCAGTGGACTGTGCTGCAGATGCTCCAACCCATAGCACAGACGTTTGGAACCTTTGGACTTCCATCTTTTTAAAATAGTTATTTGTCTTTTTTGAGGTGGCTTTCTTGTACAATATGATGAAGATGATTATGCGACCTGGGATCACGGTATATTTAATTTGGAAAGATAATTGCACAGTGCTAATCTGTAACATAACAGCAAGTACACCTTTATTAGCGCTGAGGAAGCGCCTCTAGCGAATGACTTCCAGCCAGTGTAACGCGAATTCCTGTCACAGGAATTCTGAGATCATATAAGTGTGACGTGGCAGTTCCTGATTGGTTCGTGTTGGGGAACCCCTTCTCGCTGCCGACGTGACGTAAATTCGCGCACGCGCACTGGTGAAGCGCGAGCTTCGGCCCAAGGTTCTTATTATTATTATTATTATTTTTGTATACAAGATCGAGGCTCGAACCATGATCGAGGCTCGAAATTCCATGCCCGAACCTCAGCGCAATCCAAGAGGATTCACTTGTTTTATGATAAGGAAAGTTTTGAAAAATATAGTAATTACCGAAATGTGAAAATTCCATTTCCCTTGAAACTACATACAGTCACGTGAAAAAGTAAGTACATCCCATGTAAAGTTTTGACTTTTTCAACATATTTCAACATACAGCTATTTGATCTTCATTTCAACAATATTGATAGATAAAGGTGATATAATATAACAAATATCATGAAACATTTACATTTTGTAGTCCATTGTATAATTTAAATAAACATAAATGCAAATTTCGCATGTGGAAAAAGTAAGTACACCCTTACATTTATCACTACTTCAAATACCTAAAATTAGAATGAGGTGCCCCAGCTCAGGTGGAAATGATTCGAACATCGTTAGAGAGGATCTTGGAGGAACCTGTCTTATTTAAACCTCAGACATTTAGTTTGGTTTGCTCTTTGTTGTTGAAGTGTGTGGCGTCACCATGCCTAGATCAAAAGAGCTCTCTGAGGCCTTCAGAAAGAAAATTATAGATGCCTACGAGTCTGGGAATGGATTCAAAAAGATCTCCAAACAATTTGAAATCAATCATTCGACTGTCCGGAAGATCATCTACAAGTGGAGAAGATTCCAAACAACTGCCAACTTGTTCAGGCTAGGCCACCCCAGCAAGTTCAGCCCGAGAGCAGACCCCAGGATGCTGAAAGAAGTCTCTAAGAAGCCCAGAATGTCATCACGGGACCTTCAGGTAGCTCTTGCCACTGTTGAAGTCAAAGTGCACGAGTCTACCATTAGAAAGAGGCTGCACAAATTTGATCTACATGGGAGGTGTGCCAGGAGGAAACCTTTGCTGTCCAGAAAGAACATCAGGGCAAGACTAAAGTTTGCCAATGAATACCGAGGCAAAAACCAGCACTTCTGGAACAATGTGCTCTGGACAGATGAGTCAAAGGTAGAGCTATTTGGTCACAGTACCAGAAGACATGTTTGGCGAAAACCAAAGACAGCGTTTGACCACAATAACCTGATACCAACTGTAAAGCATGGTGGTGGAAATAAAATGGTTTGGGGCAGCTTTGCTGCATCAGGGTCTGGGCAGCTCACCATCATAGAATCCACTATTAATTCTTCATTGTACCAGAGGGTGCTTGAGGATAATGTGAGGCCATCTGTCGGAAAGTTGAAGCTCAACCGAAGGTGGAACTTGCAACATGACAATGACCCTAAACATACCAGTAAATCCACCAATGAATGGCTGAAATGAGAGAAATGGAGGGTTCTGGAATGGCCAAGTCAAAGCCCGGATCTAAATCCCATCGAGATGTTGTGGGGGGATTTGAAACGAGCTGTGCATGCAAGAAACCCTTCAAACATCACACAGCTGAAAAGCTGGAATTCTGCATGGAGGAGTGGGCAAAATATCTCCCAGTCGATGTCAGAGACTGGTAGACAGTTATAAGAAACGCCTACTTGAGGTTGTTTCTGCCAAAGGGGGCAATACCACCTATTAGAGCCAAGGGTGTACTTACTTTTTCCACATGCGAAATTTGCATTTATGTTTATTTAAATTATACAATGGACTATAAAATGTAAATGTTTCATGATATTTGTTATATTATATCACCTTTATCTATCAATATTGTTGAAATGAAGATCAAATCGCTGTATGTTGAAATATGTTGAAAAAGTCAAAACTTTACATGGGGTGTACTTACTTTTTCACGTGACTGTATGTCGACACAACAATTGCTGAAAGAACGAGTTACAACTTCTGAAGACTTAAAATAAGAGGCATTACTTTTGATGCAATTGTTAGGGCATGTGCCCTTCCCTAATTTTATTTGAAAAGCTATTTGATTAGCAAACTAAAAAGAAATGCGTAAGCTCATGCTATAATGGCAATGCTTGTGCTGATATGACACAGAAATGTGCTGGTTTTTCCTCCTACAAAACTAGTGGAACCAGAAGTGAAATGCCAAGAAAAAGTCGCAAATTATGAAAAATGAATGATGCAGAAAAGCTATCAGATGTAGACATCATCATTGGTGGGGGTGGTCGATCATATGTACCGAAGAATTGTTGCCAATTGTGTGTTGATATGCAGCTCATGTAATTTGCTGTTACCACTGTTTCATCTGAATTTGAACACAAAAGGTTGTTTGAATCTACAATGATATCTGTTTTTCTTTTAATCCAGCTGACAAAGTGCAGCATATTGCAATCACAAAGCCAAGGATTCTTAGAAGCAGTGAGGTTTTTAAATTGCAGTAGCCATCCAAAAAATCCTTCAGGAAGTGACTTAATACTATTGTTGGAAATTGAAAGAGAAATCAGCATTGGTGTAGGGGTTAGCAACCTTGCGGGTAGCTCAGTAAGCAGGTTGCTTTGCAAATTGAGGTTTTGAAGTGCATTTGTGTGTTCGAAAATAGTTGGCTGAACGGTTTGCAGGTAGTTCCAACTGAGGTCCAACTTCAAAAGTTTGTCTAACCCAATGAATGCTGAGGTTTCGATGCAGTTAATATGATTATGACTGAGATCTAGTGAAGTTGCGTCACTTGGGAAACTGCTAGGAACATAATGGAGACCCCGTGAGCTACAGTTGACCTGTGTCCCAATGCAAAGACACACATCACATGCTTTATGATCAATTCCGTTGGAAGATTCCTTTGTCGGAATCTCACACATTATATCATCTAGTCCCTCAATTGCAATGACCTGCTTCTGTGTTTCATAACACGATGAACATGAAGACTGTGTTTCAGTCTCCGAACTGGAACACTGTGTGTTATGACACAATGGGGAGGAGAAAACCTTATGTTGGTTTCTTTTAAGCCATTTAAAGAGATGATAGATCTCTGCGAAATTGCATTTCCACTTGTTTTCATGCAATGTTATCTTCATAAGGCTTGGGATATTATCAAATGCACCATCAGGAATGACTTCCAGATTGTTATAATGAAGTAGTAAAATCTCCAATCCCTGAAGTTTATCGAATATCCCAGGAGGTAAGAAGTCAATATTGTTTCCCTGGAGGCCAAGCCAATTGAGCTTTGAGAGCATGGAAAACATTTGAGGGTCCAGTATTCTTAGTTTATTGAAACCAAGATTCAGTTTTTTTAGTTCAGGTGTACTTCCATTCACATCTGCTCTTTCAAAGTGGAATTCGTCGAGACTGTTGAAGCTCAGATCCAGGTTGGAAAGCTTCCTGAGATGAGAAAATGCTCCAGCTGGGATGTTCCATAAGTGGTTGTATGTAAAGCTTAGAACTTCTGTGTCTTCAGAGATATTCTTGGGAATTTCAGTGATATATGAGAAGGAGAAATCGCAGATGGGAAGGTTGGAGTCATGGTGGTAACATCGTTCATGCATTTCTTGAGCTCGAGTGAAGATGGAGACACCACAGAGAGTGAGGAGCAGCAGATGCAAAGCCATGATGAGAAGGATGATTATGAATGATGTGACACACCAACTGGGAGTGGTAGGAGAGATGGAAATATAGTTCATCAACATAATCCTATTTGTTACTACATAATCATGTACACCACATTATCATTACTTCTGGAAACAAATATTGCTGACATGACAATACCCTTCTCCCGATGCATTTTTACAACTTAAAAATACTTCGCTTATTTATTACCTCCGCCACCAAAGGTAGATGGAGATTATGTTTTCACCCCTGTCTGTCTATCAGCAGGATATCTCAAAAAGTTGATTCAGACTAAATTTCGTGGAGAGGTTGGGTATGTGACAAAGACGAAATTAGCAGATTTTGGTGAAGATCCGGATCTGGATGTGAGAAGTTTTTAAAGTGATTCTTCACCATTGAGAGATAGGGCAAAAAACAATATATATGTAGCATGAAATCTCAAAATGTTGTGGACGGATTCTACTGAAACTTGCTTTTCGCTTCGCACGCACGGCTTAAAAATCTCCTCGGATATATAATCATTTAAGATTTGTTTATTGACATACAAGCCTAAAAATGATGTTGGCTCATGGTTGGTCCGTACAGGACAAAACATTGCAGCCTCATTGCTGAATTGTTAATGATTTACAAGGTTAAAAAAAACAACTAAAGTTAATAATATCATCATAGCAGAACAGCATCAGAATGCATCTGAGCATTCCTGTCATCATTCAACAATCTGATAATATAGGGGATTGCACTTTTTTGGTAGCGTTCAGGTTTACTTTTCATTTCACAGAATCTATCACTACGACACAGTTGTCTGCGTAATGATTGTTTTTCAGTCACCAATCTGGAAATCGACTATACCGGTACAAAGAATATGTGAAGTTTTTACAAAGTTTTCCTGTAGGGAGTTCAGCTGGCATGTTGGTGGGAGTCATAGCTCGTAGCCAAGATAATCCTCAGTGTGCATATTTTGCAACCCTCCAGTCATAGCTATCTGCTGTTGTGTTACAGAGGAATGCCATAGCAATACTCCAGCACCGGTCTGATGTAAGATGTATACACGGTAATCAGATCTTCTTTTTATCAGAATATGGAACTTCTTCAATGATCTGTGTACGTAAAACCTTCTTGAAACCTTTGAGCCACTTGAGGACATTGCTAAATACAACACCCAGTAATTTAACCTGCTGACTTACCTGTAATTGAACAATGTTTTTAATGTTACAATTATGCACAATCAAATTTGACTTTTGACATCAAACTGTACAGAAGTGATATTATTGTTTGAGTTATTATAATAATAATAATTCATTTATTTTGTATAGCGTTTTTCAAGAAGCCCAAAGGCGCTTTGACAGAGTGGAAAACATAATGCATAACAATACATGAAAACAACAATTGCAAAAAGACAAGAATCAATAGGGAAATATTTCAAGCAAAAGGAGGGAGAAGGAGAAGAGATAGTCAGGGGTTAAATGCTGTGGGTTGAATGTTGAATGCAGTGTTGAACAGGTGGGTCTTTAGTGATGTTTTGAATGTGGTGAGTGAGGAGGAGTCTCTGATGGTGTGAGGTAGTGAGTTCCAGAGGGTGGGAGCAGCGATGGAGAAGGCCCTGTCCCCCCAGGATCTGAATTTGGTCCGGATGGAGGGGGTCAGGAGGTTGGTACCAACAGAGCGGAGGTTGCGGGTGGGAGTGTGTCTGGAGAGGAGGTCAGCCAGGTAGGATGGGGCCAGGTTATGGAGGGCTTTGTATGTCAAGAGGAGGATTTTGTTCTGGATTCTCTGGGGGATGGGGAGCCAGTGAAGCTTACGGGGGTGATGTGGTCACGGGTCCGGGAATGGGTGAGTAGACGGGCAGCGGAGTTCTGAATGTATTGGAGTTTATTGGTGATTTTTGAGGGTGAACCATAGAGGAGGCTATTGCAGTAGTCCAGACGGGAGGTGATGAAGGCGTGGATGAGGGTTTCTGCAGCCGTGGAGGAGAGGGATGAGCGGAGACGGGCAATGTTTTTCAGGTGAAAGAAGGCTGACTTTGTGAAAGAAGGCTGACTTTGAGTTATTCCCATCATTTTATTGATAAACACGGACAAATGTATGTCCACGCATTTTGGTGTTTTCTATGTTGGCCACTAAAATGTCTCAAAAAGGAGATTGTACAAACCATATAATTTTCAAAACCCTGTGAATGTTACGAACATAAACAAAGATTTGAACGCATCCCAACCATTTTCATGCACCTGCTTAAAGAGTATTAACATTGTTTACATTGGCTATGAATATGTAAATTGTCATTAATAACATAACATGATTAAATAGGTACTGTATTTCATATTAAACTAAAAACAAGCAAGGATATAACTGGTAAAGTCTTGAAGAAGACAAAAAAGAAAGAACTAGAACGGCACTCAGTAGAGCGCACACCTCCGCCTGGCTAAACAGTTTATGTTTTGTATCCCACTGATAGGCTGGATCTGGATTCGGACCTGAACCAAAATCAAATCGGCTTGTTCGTGTCACCAAACCAACTCATCCACCTAGTTTAGTCATAAATCATCCATAACGTTTTTAGATATCATGTTATACATCGCTTTTCGTCCGATCTCTCAATGGTGTAGAATCACTTAAAAATTAAATAATTCTCGTACCCGAATCCATATTCATATCTTCACCAAAATCGAATCGAATCGTCCTTGTCAGACACCAGATCTCTCCACAAAGTTTCGTCCAAATCCGTCACAACTTTTTGAGATATCCTGCTATGTATCGTTTTTGGCCCTATCCCCCAATGGTGAAGAATCCCTTAAAAATTTCTACTAGCCGGATCCGAATCCGGATCTTCACCAAAATCTAATTATTTCGTCCGTGTCACATACACTACCTCTCTGCCAAATTTTGTTTCAATCCGTCCACAACTTTTTGAGATATCTTGTTCGCAGACAGACAAACAGACAGAATGAAAAATCACTCATAGAGCGACACTTGGCAAAACAGAACAAAGTAGAATGGCACTCGGTATAGCATCATTTTGACCTCAAAATAATTGGTGGTTGAAGTCAGTGACTTGATATACAAGTCGTCTTCAAATTTTAAGTTAATCAAATGAAAATTGACAATTTTAGAAATTTGCCCTATGTTGATCTTTTGGCCTATGTTGACCTCAAAATAGTTGGTGGTTGGTTTCATTAAGCTGATATGCAAATCCTATTCAGGTTTCAAGTCAATCGGATGAAAATGGAGGATTTTAGGAATTTGAAAAAAGTGGTTGACCTAAAGCCTATGTTGATCTTTTGGCCTATGTTTATTCTCAAAAATAGTTGGTGGTTGAATTCAGTTCGCCGATATGTAAATCCCATTCAAATTTCAAGTCAATTGAGGATTTTAAAAATTCGAAATGGTTGTTGACCTTTGGACTATGTTGACCTTTTGGCCTTTTGACCTCAAAAATATATATGATTTTGTCGGACCACAAACTCTACCATTTCGTGAGGTTTCGTGAAGATCGGTTTAAAATTGTGACCTGTAGGCAAGTATAAGTGAGTGGACAGACAAACACACACGCACATACAAACCGGAGTGATCAACATACTTGTCCCAAAAAAAAAATTTGCTGCTAATAACGCACAAGACCAACCAATATACTTGAAAAATCTTCGATTTTCGCAAGTAACAAACAAACAAACAGGGGTGAAAACTTAATGTTCATCCATCTTTGGTGGTGGAGGTAATAAGTAAGTACTGTATTTCATATTGAACTAAAAATAAGCAAGTATATAACTGGTAAAGTATGGGAGGAGACAAAAAAGAAAGAAATAAGACAAAAGAGGCTAAGAAAGGAAAGCAAATAAATGAGTAATGTGTCACACAAATATGTGAAAGGTGAGTGTCATAAAACTGAAATATACAAGTAAAATATAGAAAAGAGAATATGCATGAGAAAACTACTTACTCTTGTTTTTGTCTGACTTGACATGTCGTTGATCCAGACGCAGTCGTGGTTTTATACCACATTTTAGTGTGCGGCAAGGAAGGCAAGCACAAAGACTTGGCATAGACAGAGGAAAAGGAAACCATAAACTATACTCAGACCATTCAGCAACATTTCAGTTCCATGATGATTAATTATAAACTTAATTCCTTGAAAAGTTATATCATTTAAGAAACTATACTCCGGAAGGTTGTTTTTTTCCAAAAAAGAATCCATGAGTTGTTTTAAAAAATCACAAATATAAAACTTTTAATTTAATACTTTGAACTTTTCAAAGGTTTAGTGTAACAATAATTTCCTATGAAAATGACAATTTATGTTGTGATTTTTCCTTTGATCGAGTGAAATGGTTGATGATGTCATTATTGGTGTTATTGCATTTTAAATGCAGTGGATGCATGATTTTTATCGTTTTGTCATAGATCTTTGTATTTGCATCAATTAATTAAAGAGTAGAGAAAAATTAACTAGGTTGATGATCGTATTGAAAACAGCAACTCACCATGGCTCAGAATCAGTCATCATTGCTGGACATGAGAGGGAATTGCCAAGGCCGATGGAGGCATCGCACGAAGAGGTTAGAACCCTGGAGACAAGGTCAGGCAGGTGATTGTTGTTTGAGAGGTGAAAAAGACAACTTATCAAACCACATTGCAAGATGGACAGGAGAGAGTGAGAGTGAGAGTGTTCACTGCTGGAGGAATGTTTGTGAACGCATCACATCATATCACTTTTCCGATATGTTTTCCTTGATGAACATGGGGACTCGTGAGCCACTCCAGAGGTGTTGGTAAAAGGCCGATCGTAATGGGCAGGTGCTCCATCTTGGAGGTGCTCCATCTTGCAGGCACGCAATGTTGCAGGTGCCCCATCTTGCAGGTGCTCCATCTTGCAGGTGCTCCATCTTGCAGGTGCCCCATCTTGTAGGTTCTCCATCTGTATGACGCTTTGGAGTTGCAGGCTTTCTGGGGCTACAGCATTGATCCGTTCACTAATTTACCTCCGGGTCGAGCTGTAACCCCCCCCCCCCCCCCCCCCCCCCCACAAATTTGGAGAGAGAGAGAGAGAAGAAAGGAAAGGGAAAGAGAAAGAGAAAGAGAAAGAGGAAAGAGAAAGAGAAGAGAGAGAGAGAAAGAAAGGAGAGAAAGAGAAAGAGGAAAGAGAAAGAGAAAAGAGAAAGAGAAGAGAGAGAAAGAGAAAGAGAAAGAGAGAGAGAAAGAGAGAAAGAGAAAGAGAAAGAGGAAAGAGAAAGAGAAAGAGAAGAGAAAGAGAAAGAGAAAGAAGAGAAAGAGAAAGAGAAAGAGAGAAAGAGAAAGAGAAAGAGAAAGAGAAAGAGAAAGAGAGAAAGAGAAAGAGAGAAAGAGAAGAGAAGAGAAGAGAAGAGAGAAAGAGAAAGAGAAAGAGAAAGAGAAAGAGAAAAAGAGAAAGAGAAAGAGAAAGAGAAACATTTGACATTTGTCCCCGTTTGTTGCCAGGAAAACATTGTTCACAGTGAAAACCCAAAAAACAATTCAAGGCAATGGCTGTACAAGTTTAAAATGGGAGACAAGATAAATCATAAATTCATTGTAAGAGAACCATCAGCCAGTTGACATAAGGATGCCTTGATACACCACCGTTGTGAGAACACTGTGCAATCATTCGATTGAAACTCAAGATTTACACGAGATGTGACGAAGGCTTTAAAAAGGTGAACAACATCATCAGAATTACAGGCATTTTGCATCCTGTGTTTTCTTGACAAGTATATGGCAAGTTTTGCTTCAGAAGACAAATAGTTGACTAAAAGGCACTCATCTTTACACAGGCGGGAAGTAGTGAAACCGAAGATAAAAACACAATGCGTAAAAATTAGGCCAAGCCCCCGGACCACACGCGATAAAACTGTAAAGAGGGGTGCCAACCTAGGGCAATCAACAAAAATGTGAGAAACGGTTTCCGTCGCACTGCAAAACGGACACAATTCCGTGTTATCGGAACATATGCGATGCAATAAAACATTTGATGGTAAAATGTAGTGCGCCAGACGCCACTGTAAGTCTCCGGAGCGCTTGGCGATGGGGGCCTTGTACATAGTAAGCCAATTGATAGTGGTGGAAGGAGTAGTCCAGAACATTCTCCCCCAGTGCGCTTGCGGTTCTGCGGGTCTATCGTGAACAAGGGTTAAAACACACAAAGCATAAACACAAGATTTCTCCATCAAATGAAAAGGGGTGAAGCCCTGAAAATGAAGTAGAAGTCTAGGAAAGAGAAATTCGGATAAAGAAGGGCTAGCTTCCACCTGTGGGGCCCATTTTAGCCTGGTTCCCTTGAAAAAACGCAGGATCACAGAAAAGATCCTTCCTATGACTCGAATGGATCGAACTCCAGTGGCTACAGCAACGTCAGCAGCTGGCTTCCACTTGTAAGGAAAAGGGGTTCTGAGATATTTAACCTTGATGCATCCGACGTCAATAAACTTTTGCATAAAAGCACGGTCACTGCAGACCCCTTCAAAAATGGGGTTTATAAAGATGGGCTCGTTTAAAAACAGCTCAAGGGAATAGTTCCTGTTGTCACGGCGAACAGTAACCGCTTGCCATGCCTCCAGCATACTCCTATAGAATAGGGGGACTGGTGTTACATCAACTTTCGTGGTGTCTATAAGGAACAGTTCTTGGTCGTAGTTGAGTTTCCCTGCTTGCTGAAGCAGGCAGTGAGCCGACGCTTTCCACGAGACGTCGGTGTACAGCAGCCTACGAAGTGAAAGGAGGCGAAAAGCCTCACTTTGCTAGAAACAGCAATCAGTCCATGTCCTCCTTGAGCAGCAGGCAGGCTTAGTACACCAGGTCGAAGCCAGTGCTTACCTCCCACAAAAAAGTCGATAAAAGTAGCTTGTAGCTTTTTGAGAATGAAATCTGGGGGCTGCAGTGCCATTAAAACATGCCAAAGCATTGATGCCGCAAGGTTATTTATAACAAGGGTTCGGCCCCGATAAGAAAGTTGACAAAGTAAACCCTTCCATTTCAGCAACCATCTCAGTTTTGATTATAAGAGACTCCCAGTTTTTTAAAATGAAGTTTCCAGGGCTGAGAAAAACACTGAGATAAAGGATTCCATCCCTTGTCCATTCAAGTTGTTCGGGCAGAGTTGGAGGAATGGCTCCATTTTGTGGACCAAGGTAAAGAGCCCTGCTCTTCTTCCAATTGACCTTTGCAGAGCTTGCCAAACTAAATTCATGGACACATTGGACCAAGGCGGAGACATCTTCATCCGAATGAACGATTACGCAAAGATCGTCCGCATAAGCGATCACTTTAACTGGGTGCGCCGCTGGTTGCGGAAGGAAACTGAGAAGACGTGCACGCAAGCGAACAAGCAAAGGTTCAAGTGCGAGGGAGTACAGGAAGCTGGACAAAGGACATCCTTGGCGAATGCCTCTACTAGCCGGGAAAGGTGGACATAAAATATTGTTAACCTTGAGTAGACTAAAAATATTATTATACAGTAACTGTACGTGAGAGATAAAATTTTCTGGAAACCCAAACCCACGTAAAACCGAAAAAAGATAAAAGTGATCAATGGTATCAAAGGCCTTTTCTTGGTCTAAAAAAACCAGACCAACATTTCTTTGTTTAAGATCACAGATATCAATTAAATCACGCACGATAAAAATACTGTCATGTATTGTCCTTTTCGGAACACAGTAGCATTGATCGGGGTGTATGATGTCGCCAATCACGGGCCTGAGCCGGTTGGTAAGAGCCTTGGAGAAAACTTTGTAATCCGTACAAAGCAGTGAGATGGGACGCCAATTTTGCGGTTGCTGGAGGTCTCCTTTCTTTGGGACCAGGGCGAGTACCACCCTACGACAGCTTAGTGGCAGTAAGCCTAATCGTAGGCTGTCAACCAAAACTTCAAGTAACTCTGGTCCCAGGAGGTCCCAGAAAGCTTTGTAAAATTCTGCAGGTATCCCATCCAAGCCAGAGGCCTTACCTGAAGGTAAGGTTTGTAAAGCAGCATGGAGTTCTTCCATGGTTAGCTCCTTGTTCAGTTGCAGGCACGCAGACTCCGACGTGGGTAAGGAGGAAGTCAAGGATCCTGTGATCTCGTTATCGATTCCCTTAGTGCGATACAGGTCAGAGAAGTAGTTCTTGAGGGAATACCTGATGTCTTTTTGATCGTGCATTATTCTTCCTTCCTTCGCCCTTACTGAAGTTATCTGCTGACCTCTCTTAGTTCGGACTTCCAGTGCAAAAAAGAACTTGGAGGAGGTATCCAAATGACAGGTTCTCCATTCGGAGACGAATCAGCGCTCCTCTAGCTTGCTTTGCACATAGATCAGCAAGAAGAGCTTTTTTCTTCGCCAGCAGAAAGTTTGTTCTCTCAGTACTAGAGGCCGAGAGGTTGGATTGCAAGGATAATATTTCCTTGGCAATCAGGGATTGAAGGGCAGAGTTGTGTTGAGTACGATAAGCTCCATATTGTTGGCAAAACAATCTCATCTGTACTTTGGCATTGTCCCACCACTGCCCAAGGCGGGGGAAGGATGGTTTACGTTGGAGCAAGGCCCTCCAGAATGCATGAAATGCATCAACAAACATTTTTTCTTCCAAAAGGCTCACATTAAAGGTCCAGTAGGCAGCACCACGATTCCGAACTGGTAGGCAAGCACAAAGCGTAACCATGTGATGATCTGAGAAGCCACTCGGGACAATGTCCGCGCCACTCACGATATTCAGAAAAATGCTGTTAATATAGAACCGGTCCAATCTTGCAAGCGAGAGACGACTCTTTGAGCACCGGCACCACGTGTATTGGCGGACAGAAAGATTGCGGATTCTCCACACGTCAACAAGGGAGAACTTGGACAAGGATCTTAACAGAGGCACTGCGTTTGCTGGGTGAGGCTCCTCTCCATTACGATCAAGGGCAGGGTCCACGGTACAGTTAAAATCTCCACCCAAACAGACAAGTCCATTAAAATCAATGTGCATGAGAGATGTTTCCAACTTAGTATAAAAGGCAAGTCTTTCTGTGCTATCACTAGGTGAGTAAATGTTCAGTACGGTGTGTTTAAAACCATTGTGTGTAAAAGTGACAAATTAAATACCCTTTGATTATGTCATTAAAAACTATATGAGAACTACAGAAGGAAGGCTGTAAATAGACAGCTACCCCAGCCCTTGGGTGTTCCAGACTACTAAAAAACCATTTTCCTTTCATTACCTTCGCAAAAGCGGAAGGTTATGTTTTGATCGCTGTGTATTTATTTGTATGTCTGTGTGTGTGTGTGTGTATGTTATTCGCATAACTCAAAAAGTATTCAACCGAATTGCATGAAATTTGGTGGGATGATTGGTTATTATACGGGACACATTTGATTAGATTTTGGGAGCAATCGGGTCAAAGGTCAAGGTCAAGGTCACGAAAAGGTCAAAATCGTATTTTTGTTGTTCTGTTCCCTACACTCCCATGCCAAGTACAGAACAGTAGCTGCGGCGAAGGTATGCGCTCTACCGAGTGCCCGTTCTAGTTATCCTTTGCCACTCCCCCATACAAGAGGAACTACATCTTGTCTCTTGTAGAAGTAGAATATCGATGCAATTTTCCTTAACAAACTGTTTAACTTCAATTTTACGTAGGGAAGAACGTCCCCCATTAATATTCAAACTGGCGAAGGAGAAAGCCATGATATAAGGGTGTATATAAACGTGTCAAACAGCTTGGCTGGGCTACATCTGCAGCTCCTTCTTCGCTTTCAGGATACATTTCCGGAGACGATAGACCTGTGATTCGGTCACGCCAAGCTGTCCGGCTTTAACAAGCAATCGCTTCGCAGAGACCACAAAGCCGATTAGGTCAGGGAAAAAATCTTTAATTTTTTCCCATTTCTTCCGAAAAGTGTCATGGAGAAATTTTATGATCTCGGAGGGTGGAACACTGGTCTCACCCTCCAAATCTTGGGGAAAACCCGGGTCATTCCAGGCTTCGACACTCCCGGCAGAGGCGAGCGACAAGGTCCCGTCCGAATCACATTCCGAGTGTCGGTCCATGTCCATGACATCAATTTCATGCTCCTGAGATGGAGCTGGTGGTTTCACGAGGGAAACGTCACATTCCGCACCCAAAGCAGAAGGAAGAGTATGTGGGGGAGGAGGAGGGGGGGCGGGAGGACGAGGAGGGGGCGGGAGGACGAGGAGGGGGCGGGAGGAGGAGGAGGGGGGGGCGGGAGGAGAAAGAAGGGGGATGGGAGGAGGAAAAGGAGTGGGAGGAGGAAGGAGAGTGAGAGGAGGAGGGGGGTGGGAAGAGGAGGAGGAGTGGGAGGAGGAATGGGAGTGGGAGGAAGAGGGAGAGGAAGAGATGTACTATCAGGAGGATTTTCACATTCTGCTGGGGGCAAACCCGGCACGTCATCAGCTGATGCCTTACATTCTGATTCACCTGGGCTCGAGGTTGTCTGCAACTCAGGAACGTCACACACCTCACCCCCAGCAGGAAGAGGGACAAGAGTGGACTCGACGTTCACATACACGGTGCCTGTGACCATGGGAGTGGTCACGTGCGCTTCCTGTTGCACCACACCAACCTCCCGCTCGAGTTCACCAACTCCACAAGCAGAAGCATTATCATCCTCCAGAGCAAGGACGTTGAACCGATTTCTTGTTTTAAAAACATCAGATATTGCTGCTTCCAAACGGGACTCGTCGTGTTCGTCAGCCGGCGCCATCTTTTTTGGACAGCTCGCCGCCACGTCCTGACTGTTATCTGTTAAATGTTTTAATTTATGTTTCCTTTTATAAGGAACAACGGTAAAACCCTCACCATCTGCCTGGGGTTGAGCCACCCCCGCCGCCGACGGCTCAGGTAAATTACTCGTGTTTGAGGCATCACGAGGGTCCCCGACTCTAGATGGACCACTTTTTGTGTTAATGGTCTTCACCGGTATCGATGCATCACCGGCGGTATTCTTGGGGCAAACGTTTTTTAAATGCCCCGATTCACCACAATTAAAGCAAGTTATAGTTTCCGTTGCAATATAGATTTGATAATTGCGGTTTTTATATTTCAACGTCATAACTGCATTGAGTGATTGAGCGTTATCTTTTAAAATGATATAACAATGACGTCGGAACGACATAACATGCCGAACCGAGGCGGACCCATCGAGACCCGCGACACAACTGTGCCAAAGACACTTAGTGCAGAGACTATCTCTTCACAAGTGAAAAAAGGAGGAATATTGGACAGAGTTAACCAAACGTCCATTGTGTCCAAAGGATTAACGTTAACAAAAATATCCGGCGGGACTGTTAAACCGATTTCAACCACCTGGGCCACGTGTCGCACGTCCGACAGGAAAACCACGATGCGATGATTCATTTTTGAAGCTGCAAGAACATTCTCGATTCCAACAAGGTCTCCTAAACCAATCACCACATTCTCAACACTAACTCCATCAGGTGGAGAAATTATCACTCCCTCCTTACGAGTGAGCGACTCGTACACACTATTGGACAAACGTCTGTTTGCCATAGCTGAAAATAAAATAAGGGAAGTTTAAGTTAAACAAAAAGAAACCTGTCACAAGCAACCAGCAAGTGAAGGTAAAGGAAAAAGATAAGGAAAAACAATATATAAATGAGGAATCGAAACCACCGACGAGCGGTTCGACCAGAAAAACAAGGCAAATGAAACGCAGGCCCAGAAACCGAAGGTTTCAACAAGAACCTGCGAAAACACTTACCGTGCGCTCTCCCGCTCTCTCTCAAGGCTCAACACACACAGGAAACAAGGGGAAAACTTTACAATCAGAAACAGGGACACAATGGAGCGAATAAGGGAAATAGGAAACAGCCAAGACAGAGCACTCACAACACGAAGCGAGCAGACGCCATGACACCGCACCCAACGCACCAACAGCCAGCAGATGGCGACAGAGAGAGAGAGAGACAGAGACAGAGAAAGAGAAAGAGAATTGAATTTGCAACACCATTTATTTCACAAAAACAAACCAGGTCAAGTCAAATTTTACAGGAGAGAAAAAATAGAAAAAAACAACACAGTTCTTAATGTAATTATTTAAAAAAGAAAGACCAAATTCGATTCATTCACAACACATAAGGCTTCATTAATACACCATTTGCACTCAAAGAGTTTGACATTTTCATTCGCCACATAATAATCAAACTCTAACCTTATTCTTGCAGACACCAGCCCTTTAAACATAGGAACAACATCAAATCCATGCCCATTATCAATTTTAATTTTCCTTGATTTATATATTGAATATTTTGCGATAGCAACTAAGAAGTTGAGGAGAATACGAGAGTCCTTGCAGGAGGGTCTGAAAGGTACACCAAAAATAAAAGAATGTGAAGTCAAAGGAAAAGACAACTGATCAAAAAGGTGTGTGAGAATCGAGAAAAGAGGTATTAGTCTTTCACATTTCACATAGGCATGAAAGAGATCCTCCTTCTGTTCACAGAAGGGGCATGCTACCGGTACTGAGCCATCAAGGTGATGAACAAAGGTGTTCGTAGGGAGAGCCCAATGTGCTAATCTCCACTGGATATCTGCTAGGAACCCGTAAATAGGTAGTTTGTACATATTAGGCCACAGTGGCGTGGCAGGAGATCCTGGCCCTAACCTTTCTGACCACAAGGCCACTCGTGTTACTCCGGAGAAGGGTGATGTGTAGTTTTCTCGAAGGAGCTTGTGGCTACCCGCCTTTGTTACCAAATGAAAAGGAGATACAAGTTCACCATTTGACTGGAGAGCTGGGAGCACCTTAATTTCAGGGAAGAACAGCCGAAAATCCTCGACATTGTTTACACCTTCCCAGCCAATATTTAACTCCTTAAACTTCCTCTTGACAATGCGTATAATTTGGCTGACACCCTGCCAGCAGACATCCATTTTGTCCAAGATGTATCCCTCAGGTCACAAACTTTGCCAACTCCTCCTTGAGTAAATTCCCTAATCAAAGTCAGACTATGAGGAATGCATGGTAAAAAACCCGTTACAGAAAATAGGTTCTTGGATAAACATCCGGCAATTATAAGCCTCAAGGCAACGATGAACCCCAAAGCCTTTCCAAACTTTCAGCAAACCCTGATAAAAAAAAAATTGGGATTGAAACTAAGCTGACACGGTCAAGGTTCACCAGGAACAGGTGCCTATCATAATACAGGCCTCCCGCTTGTTGCAGCAAAAAAAAGGCAAATGAGCGCCAGGGCAGCTCTTCGCCATACAACAGACGTTGCACAGACTGTAGGCGAAAAGCCATAAGCCGGGTGGACACATCCACAATTCCATGTCCACCCTCCTTTCGAGGATGGTACAGTATTTGAGGCCGAAACCAGTGGTATCCATTCCAAAAGAAATTTATCAAGACCCGCTGGATGGCCTGAATCAACTCTTTGAGTGGCTGCAAGGCAATTCGTTTATGCCATAATCTTGCTGCTATCAAGTTCTTTATGACAAGAGTGCAGCCTTTATAAGAAAGGGATTGCAGCAGTCCTTCCCATCGTTTCAACCGGTATGCAATTTGTTCAATCATTTCTTCCCAGTTCTTCATTTCTACTTCCTGGTTGCCGAGATAGACACCAAGATATTTGACCCCATCTGTTTTCCACTCTAAATTATGTGGGAGTGACGGTGGCAGGGTTAAAGAAAGGTTATCTGAACCGCACCATAAGGCTACACTCTTGCTCCAATTTACTTCACCGGAAGAGGCCGCAGAGTAATCTTTAAGGCAACGCTGCACTGCAGCAACACTACTTGGGCCTTTAATCAGAACGCAAACATCATCAGCATAAGCTGTGACCACAAGTCTTGAACCAAAAACGGCTCCCACATCCTGAGTTATTCGCTGCCTGATGGATGCTAAGAGTGGTTCAAGGGCAATTATATACAGAAGTCCAGAAAGGGGACAACCTTGATGGATACCCTGTCAGAAAGGAAAGGGGGAACATAAACTGTTGTTTACTTTCATCATGCAGAAGGTGTTAGTGTATAATAGCTTGACATATGAAATGAAAGTTTCGCCAAAACCCATCCGCTCCAGAACAGAAAACTAATATGTATGATCAACTCGATCAAAAGCCTTTGTTTGGTCAAGAAACAACAACCCAAAACTGGCACACAAGTACTTATTACAAGAAATAATATCCCTTATCCAAAATATATTATCATAAATTGACCTTCCTGGTACACAGTAGGTCTGGTCAGGGTGCACAATAGAGCTGATCACAGTTCCCAAACAGTTTGCTAAAACCTTCGACAAAATCTTGTAATCCGCGCACAGCAATGAGACAGGCCGCCAGTTCTCGACTAGTTGAGTGTCCCCAGCCTTTGGCAACAGGCACATGACTGCTCTTCTGCAGGACAGGGGAGGCTCTCCAACATGAAGGCATTCATCAAATACCTCAAGCAGGTCAGGTCCCACAAGGTTCCAAAAAGTGTTATAGAACTCTCCAGGCAAACCATCAATCCCAGAGGCTTTACCATCCTTCAAGCTCCGCATCGCAGTTTCAAGTTCAGCAGCCGAAACTGACATGTTCAGTGTGCGTTGCTGGTCCTCCTCAAGTCTCGGAAGCCCAGTAGTCAGCTCCTGCAAGGTCTCATTACTTATGCTCTGGGGGGAGTACAAGTTTGTATAAAAACCCTTCAAAACAGACTTCATCTCCTGTTGGGAGGTCACTATTGACCCATTAGCAGCACGTAGCCTGTGAATCTGTTGTGATTTTTTGACAGAGTTCTCCAAACCAAACAAGGCCTTATTTGGCATATCCAATGTTAAATAACTCATTCTCATGCGTACCAAGGTGCCCATTGCCCACTGCCATACCAATACAGTCAAGATTGCCTTTTTAGTCCATAACAGCCGGTCACCTGTAGTGTCTTTCCCAGCCGTATTAATGTTGTCCTCTAGGGCTGCAATTTCAGCCTTTAATGAATCAATCGAGAGATTTTGCAATTTAGTGGAATAAAGACTATATTGTTGACAGAACGATTTGACCTGACCCTTTGCGAGGTCCCACCACAGTCGAAGGTTAGCATGCTCAAATTTGGAGGACCGAATTCTTTCCCACATGGCTCGAAAAGCATCTTTGAATTTCATATCATTCAGCAGTTGGGTGTTAAGTGACCAATACGCACTACCACCTGAGGCCAGAGGCAAATTAAAACCCATTGAAACCAGGTAATGGTCTGTGAAACCAGTTGGGAGTATCTGGGTTGTGGCCATCACATTTAGCATTGGCTTATTCACGTAGAATCTGTCTAGCCTTGCCATTGATATCCTCCCATCATGGCATCTGCACCACGTATAGCACCGTGAAGTTGGATGTTGCAACCTCCAAACATCTTTCAAATGGTGATTCTTGATGATGTTCTCCAAAACCTTCGTAGAAGCCGGATGGGGTTCATGACCGGTCCTGTCTACAGAAGGATTGATAGTGCAATTGAAATCACCAGCAATACAGATGAAAGCAGTTGTATCTAGTCCTTTTACAAAGTCATGCAGAGTGGAAAAGAACACTCTTCTTTCCATGGGTTCACTCGGTGCATACACGTTCACAATGATGATCCTTTGCGTGTTGCAATAAAATTCCACCGCTTTCAGATGTCCCTTATAAATTTCCTTAAAGACAATCTTCCGAGCAGGAATTCTATCACTTAAGGCGATGGCAACACCAGCTTTGGGTGTGGTTAAACCACTCAACCACCACTGCCCTCGA
Source organism: Myxine glutinosa (assembly GCF_964187855.1). Lineage (NCBI taxonomy): Eukaryota > Metazoa > Chordata > Myxini > Myxiniformes > Myxinidae > Myxine > Myxine glutinosa. The sequence continues at coordinate 94,558,749 of NC_136261.1, forward strand.
TAAAGCTTACCCCATTCAGCAACCAGGGTGTTCATGCATGGGTCTCTTGTATCAAGATGATGTCGGCTTTCACTCTCTCCATTGCCTGAATTTTCTGAAATTTTCGTAAGGGGGTACAACCCCCATTGATATTCAGGGATGCAATACATATCTCTCGCATTGCCATTATACAAAGGTAACTCACCCTCCGCCTGCAATTCCTTATTCGCCTTTGTAACCGATTTTTGAAGACGCTGAAATTGGGCCTCCAAGATTTCCATTGGGTCATTTCTTTGCAGGAAGGGTCTTGCAGCCCTGATGAAAGTTTTCACATCGGGAAAATGATCTTTAATAACAACATAGCGTTGCCTAAACATCTCGTTTAAGAAACTGATGACGTTTTCCTTTGTTACTTCCATTTGTTCTTCTTCCTGATGATCGTTCACAGAAACAAGGCTTTGAGCTTCCTCATCCAGCTCCCTAACCACATCAACGTTGAAACTCCTTTGTTGTGTGTCAGGTGCTGGCACACCTTCTGTGTCATCAACACTGCAGTCTTCCTGTTGCATCACCAGGGACACATCTGTGCCCGTGCCACCACTGTTGCCGATTTATAGGTCTGCTTATACCATCATCCTTGGTCGTTACAAGCGGATGTGAGCAACAACCATTGTCACTCAAGACCTGAGACTGCTCGTTTTCACAAGGGACAATGGTCCCATCATCACAACCAATAAACCTAACTGTAAAACGCGATAAACCCTCATCGGTAACACGATCGGCAGACCTTTGGCTACTCCTATTAGCCATATCGTCAAAGGAAAAAGGAAGTGAACAGTAAATAGATTTGTATAATCCTAAAGAAAAAGAAAAAAAAATGAATAGAAAGAAATTATTAAATAAATAATAACTAAAGCACGGTTTAAACCACGTTAGGAAAAAACGTGGTTTAAACAAACCCTCACCGTGCTGGCTCTCCCTCTCTCTGTCTCGAAAGAGGAGAAAAGAGGGACAGGTGGTAACGAAGAAGGAAGGAAGGAAAGGTCAACAGACACGACAAAGGTACAAATGGAAAAGTAAAAGGAAAAGGGAAGGTAAATAGGGAGGTGGGGAGAGGACGAAACCAACACGAGCCAGGAGCTACAACACATGGACACGAGCACACGCCATCTTGCCACGCCCAACAACAAACGGCCAGCAGGGGCGATAGAGACTGACTGTTTCTTCCTTTTATTACAAGAGTACAAAAAATCAGTTATGTTCAGTCATAAGGAAACAAAACACAATAAAAATGGTCTCAAGGAAAAGTTATTATCAAATCATCATCATCAAGTGTGCATATGACATCATTAAAAACCCACTTTTCTTTAAAACATGTTAAATTCTTGTTCATTTTAAAAAACTGGTACTCTAGCTTTAGTCTTGCATTTACAAGAGCCTTAAAGGTGAGCAGTACATCACATGACGAGTCAGAAGCGTTTCCCATTTTTTTCTTCCTGGATTTATAAATTGCAAACTTGGCCTGGCCAATTAAAAAATTCATTAAAACCACATTCCTAAGGGAAGACGGTCCTAAAACACCATAAATAAAAACATTGTGATTGAAGAGGGAACCAAGCTTCACAAAGCGTTCCTGAAGGAATGTAAAAAGAGGTTGCAATCGTTCACACTCCAGGTATATATGCGGTAGGGTTTCAATGGATGCACAGAAAGGGCATAGATTAGAGTTAGCAGTAGAAAACCGGTTCAGTAAAACATTATAAGGTAAAATCCAGTGTACAAGTTTCCATTGAATATCTCCAACATACTTTGGAGTAGGCAAGAGATAAAAACTTCGCCAATTGGGGCAATTGGGGGGTATTGGGGGTAAAACATCCCGCCATCGAAGCCTCGGGTGCTCAGAAAATGTTTTTGCGTATAAAATTTTAACGTACGCATTGTACAGAGTTTTCTTTGGAAAGGCGGGAAGGGATAATGCAGTATCATCAGGGCTGTTCAGGCCAGGGGACAGATTAAGTGGCGGGCTGAAAACTAGGAGTTTGGGGAAGTCACCCGCTGTTTCCTCGGGGGAAGGGCCAAGTTCCTCGCAGGTATTACGATACGTTGTGGATATCCCTTGAAGGAACCGAGAGATGATCCTGACAGATTTTATTCCGGTTTTTTGTGCCACAGCGGCAGCACTCAGCCGGCAGCTCCCAGACTCTGTCATGAGGTCTTTCACTCGCAGCAGCTTGGCATCAACAAAACGTTGAACGAGTCCCCTATTATTCAAGCTGTTTTCCAGGAAGGGGTTGTAGCATAGGGGCTCATTCAACAACATTTCCATGTTGTATGTTGCCATTTCACGGGAAAAGGACAGGGCTTGCCAGGCGTTCATCACCCCTTGGTAAAAGGTGGGCAGCAAGGATGAATCGATTTGATGAGGGTTCATCAAGAAAAGTTCTCGGTCGTAACCCAGCTTGCATGTAAGTTGCAATATGCAGTTAGCCAGAGGCCTCCAGAGTAGGGCTTCATCTCCATATACAAGTTGGCGCACGATATGAAGCCGGAAGACCATAATCCGGCTGCGGATATCAATAAGACCTTGGCCACCTTCAGTGAGTGGTAAGTATGCCACGGGGGGTTGGAGCCAGTGTTTCCCGCTCCAGAAAAAGTCGACAATGCTCTTTTGCAGTGTAATAAGAAGGCTCCCGGGCAGTTGTAGGCATATCATCTTATGCCATAGCATAGAGGCGACAAGATTGTTAATGACGAGAGTTCTTCCACGGTCCGAAAGTTGAGAAAGAAGTCCTTTCCAGCGGGCCAGTTTTGCCATTACCTTGTCCGGTAATCCCACCCAGTTCTGCTGCTCAAAGGTGTTGTCTCCTAGGAAAATACCGAGGTATTTAATGCCACTTTTCTGCCAGTTCACTCCTCCTGGTAGGACAATTGGCGGGCAATCTCCAGGTCCTATCCAAAGGGCTTCACTCTTCTTCCAGTTTACCTGGCCTGAACAAGCCTGACAATATGTCTTTAGTGCCTGAGCCACCGCAGTGACGTCAGCACTATTTTTTATATAAATACAGACATCATCTGCATAGGCAGAGACTTTTAGCGGTGTGGTAAGAATTGATCCAGTGAAGCCAGAAATGTGCGTACGTAATTGGAGCAGAAGAGGTTCGATGGCAAGAGAGTATAAAAGTCCAGATAGCGGGCAACCTTGCCATACTCCCCGTTGTACAGCAATGGGGCTACACAATACTTGATTAATTTTAAGAACACTGGATATATTACAATACAAAAGTTTAACATACGAGATAAAAATAGGTCCAAACCCAAAATTCTCTAAAACTCTAAAAAGGTACATGTGGTCAATACAGTCAAAGGCTTTTCCTTGGTCAATGAAAAACAGACCAACATTCATATTAAAATTGTTACAAAACCGAATGGTATCACGGATAAGAAAGATATTATTAAAAATAGTACGTCCAGGAATACAAAAGGATTGATGTTCTCCTATGAGTACATTCATAAAAGGTTTCATTCGATTAGACAAGGCTTTGGCTAAAATTTTATAATCCGTACATAAAACAGAAATAGGACGCCAGTTCTCTATAAGTTGAGTGTCCGCTTTCTTAGGAATTAAGGTGGTGACTGCTCTCCGGCAACTCCACGGCAGTTGTCCATCCTCTAAACATTCATTCAATACCCGCAGTAGGTGAGGTCCAATGGCGTCCCAAAAAAACTGGAAAAGTTCACTAGTCAGCCCATCCAATCCAGGGGCTTTATCAGGTTCCAAGGCCTTCAAGGCAGCGGTGAGCTCAGGTAACCTAAGAGGATCCTCCAACTGCTGCTTCTGATCCTCTGCCAATGTTGGAAGGTTAGAAACAAGTTCCGATATTGCATCCTGGTTAATGTCATGCCGCATAAACCGTTGTTTAAAATGTTTCCGGGCACATTCCCTGATTCTGCCATCTTCATAAAGGAGTTCCCCATCATGGAGCAAGCGTGTAATCATTGACGAAGAGGCCCCCCTTTTAAGGCTGAAGAAGAATTTGGTTGGAGCATCAAGGTCGTGTATGTACCTCATCTTCAGGCGCAATAAAGCATTTTGTGCTCGCCTTTCGGATATGGAATTCAGTAAGGCCGTTTTTCCATGAATTTGTTGCCTCATTCCCTGGTAGCTCACACTTGCAGTTCCCTGAAGCTGTTCCTGTAATTCCAGGATTTCATCTTCAAGTAAGGTTGTGGTTTTTCTTTCCTCTTGAACACCATACGCACGATATTGTTGGCAGAACAGTCTGATGTGCATTTTGGCATTATCCCACCATTGTCTGAGGTTTGAGAAATTCCCTTGGGAGGCAACTAGAATATTCCAAATTTCCGGAAAAATGTCCTTAAAGGTACTATCATCAAGTAAGTTGTTATTAAATTTCCAAAAAGCACTCTTGTGTTTCGGGCAGGGGGCAGAAATTTTGAGAAATGTTGCGCTGTGGTCCGAGAATCCTGATGGGCAAATTTTGGATGACAGAACGAGGCGTTCAAGTAGAGGATTAATATAAAACTTGTCCAAGCGAGCAAGTACAATATTACCCTGAATACATCGACACCATGTGTATTGCCTGATTGATGGGTGCTGTACCCGCCATATATCTGTCAAATTCATTTGTTTTAAAAATTTGGTGAGAGGGATTGTGGAGGCAGGATGGGGCTCTGCACTGTTCCTGTCTAGTTGGGGTTGAAGGGTGCAGTTAAAATCTCCACCAATACAAACATGATTGTCTTGGTTTTTTAGGGCGTTTTGACTGTCGAGGGACGTTAGGTGTGTCCCAAGGTCATTAAAAAAGACTCGCCGAGCTACAGGCGTACTTGGGGCATAGATATTAAAAATAGTATAGAATTTTCCACAGTAGTGGAATTCTAGGGATGCTAGGGATCCCTTGTGTATTTCGTCGAATTTAAGCGATGAAGGCGAAAAGGAGGGGCTAAGAATTATTGCGACACCGCCTTTGCGGGAGTCACCGTTACTAAAAAAGGACAGGCCGGGGAAGAGCCTACACCACTCTGCGACACAGCAGTCGTTGGCATGGGTCTCTTGTAAGAGGGCAATGTCAACTTTCTTCTGTAATAAAAAATCCCTTACTTGAACTTTACGGACAGAGCTACATCCTCCGTTAATATTCAGGCTACAAATGGAAAAACTCATTACAGCTACAAGGAGGAGTGACCACCACTCAATTTTTTGATAGCAGTTCATTCTTAGCTTTTTGCAACCACTTCTTTAAACGGTGACGTTGGGAGGAATTGAAATTAAAAACGTGGGGCCGTTTTACCATCAATCTAGCGGAATGTATAAAATCAGGTAGCTCCGGAAAAAAGGTTTCTATTACAACATTCCTTTTTCGGAATGTGTCCTTAAGAAACCTTTTTATCTCGGAGGGAGGGATTGGAGGGGTTTCTTCTTCCTTAAGGCTACCACATTCACTAACAGAGTCATCTATATCAGATGGCTCAGATGGTGTGTCACACTGGTTTTCATCATTTATCTCCTCACCATCATCACATCCCTCCACGTTATCGGATGGGGCATAGTCCATAGAGGGAGGGGACGGGGAGGGAGAGAAATGAGCCATCTTCGGGGGAGGGGGGGAGAGGGGGGGTACTAATTTTTGCGGTTCAACCATATCAGTTTCTAGGTCAGTAGACAAGGGCGAGGATTCATCCACATCTATGTCCTCCAATACCGAGAAACGATTTTCTGTGACGAGGGACAAATCTAGGGCAGAGAGGAGGGGCTGTCGGTTTTCAGTTGTAGGTTTTTTAAAGAGATGACCGTTTTCATCTGTTGTTTGCAGATGTCTTTTTCCTTTTGGGCAGACTAATTGAAACTCGTCCTGGTTAGTGGGAAGAGATTGCAAGGGTTTGGGGGGGGGGGGGGGGGGGGGGGAGGACGTGATCATCGGGAGGGGATTCCCATCGGCTACCACGGCGAGAGAGGTAGGATCAGTTATAGCAGGCAACAAGCTGTGATTGGACGATGTCGCCTGGGGGGTGAGGTCTATCGTTAACAGGAGATGGCTGCAATTAGATCCTTCAGTAGAGGGAGGGGCCCCTGTTTCAAGGGGAGGGGAAGGGGGTACGGCGGGGGGGTTTGGGTCGGTGGTAGGAGGGCTTGGGTCGGTGGTAGACAGATTGGGATCAGTGGTGGTAAGGCTTGGGTCGATGGTGGGAAGGTTCGGGTCGGTGGTGGGAGGGCTTGGTTCGGTGGTGGGAAGGCTTGGGTCGGTGGTGGGAAGGCTTGGGTCGGTGGTGGAAGGGATTGGATCGGTGGTGGGAAGGTGGGGGGGTTGCTTATTCCCGGTTCGGAGGGGAGGTTGTACTTGTGGAGAATTCTCTTTTCGGGGGCAGTCATGCTTAACATGCCCAAATTGTCCGCAGCCAAAACATTTTAGAACGTTGGTGGACACGTACACTGTATATTCGTTCTGTTGATGTTTTAATTTTATTATAAGGTTTAAATCCTTCTGGGAATTTTTTAAAATCATAAACACTTGCCGCCGGAATGAAACCACGTGCCTTAAATCGTTGTTTCGTGACCCGAAGGGAATCATGGAGATACGAGACACGATGGTACCGTATCGGGACAATTCTTTAATTAGTACATCGTCGGATACAAATGGGGGGCAATTGGATATCACGACTTTTATCGCTGGGCTATCTAGTGGGGAAATCATAACAAATAAATCTGGATGGATTGTCAAACCCTGTTCGACAATTTGTGGGACACAATCCACGTCGGACAAAAAAATAACGATCCGCCTGTTCATCCGCGAAGCGGCAACAACCTTGTCGATCCCGACAACACGACCGGTTGCGAGGACAACGTCCTCGACACTAACCTCACGTTCCGGAGGTACACAAAAGAACCCGTGCTTACGGGTCAGGCTCTGAAAGGCCGTAAATCGAGATAGTGCAGCTGCCATGCTGGAACAGCTGCACTTACACCCCCTCCCCAACTCGGGGAGGGTGAATATATAATATAATCTTCCCTACCCGAACTCCGGGAATGGGAAGTAATCAGACCTCTCCGATTTCCCTAACTTCGGAAAAGGGAGGCAACAAAACAAACTGAAGGAAAGATAAACGAAAGGAAAAAAAGGAAATAGAGGTTTAAGATGAAGGAGCAAACACCGATCGGGCGACGCCCAAAAACGGCGAACCCTTACCGGCAATCACCCTGTGCTCTCCGGCTCTCTCTCCCGTCTCAACGTATATGGGAATCACCAGGAAGACTCCACGAACAGGCACAAGGACACGGAGGGGGGAAAACGGGGGGGGGGGGGAATGGAGCAACAACACAGAGCACTCACAGGCCTCCACAAGCAGACGCCATGACAGTACAACCAGCATACAAACGGCCAGCAGGTGGCGACAGAGAGAGAGAGATAGAGAGAGAGAGAGAGAGAGAGAGGCAGGGGCAGAGGCAGGGGCAGAGGCAGGGGCAGGGGCAGGGGCAGAGGCAGAGGCAGAGGCAGAGACAGACAGACAAAGAGGCAAAGAGATTGACGTGTGGCACTGAGACGTCATGGAGAGATTGAACGAGCAGATCAAGGAGAGAGACATTAGTGAAGCTGGTGGGATCACTTCACAGTTCATCTTCGGCGATTTATCCATTGAAAATGAGGAACCTTTTTCTGAGGTCCAGATTTCATCAGAGCTCCAAACTCAGTGGGATGACATATCTGCCCAGAGCTTGCACTTTGTTGGGCTTGCACCATTTCTGCAAGGAGCTCATGTTGGGCTATTCTTCACACTGGTGACACCGTATTAGACAGTAGTGATTCTCCACACAAGGCTGATGTAATTCCAAATGGGTATGCTTGCATAGGGGCATGAAACAGTACTGTTTCTCAGCATCACTGCGCTACATACACAGAAACTTAGAACATCTACTTCTGCTACTACTTTGTCATCATCTGGTTCACAATTGCCTTCATTATACATTTCACAATTGCCTTCATTATACTTTACATGAATACAGCAACCATTTTGCCTCAGCAAATGCTTTATGACACTGTGTGGACCATTGCCATTCAACACCTTTACAAAGGAGTTTGTGGGAAGGTTCAAGAACAGTGTTAAGATTTGGACAAAAATTGCAGCAATAGATAAAGATAACCCAAGAGTGCTTTCAGTTAAATAGTGTTTGTGTGGCACATAGGGAGCACCGCATTCAGCCCCATGTTAATTTGGGAGCAGATGCGTGTGGCCCGTCCTAGAGACAACTGGGACCACTTTACACGCAGCAGTCTCGGAGGGAGTGTGAAGTCACGCAGAGGCAAGTCTGGACCAATGGGCACGCTGCACTCAGGACACAAGAGGCAGAGTGTGACCCTCATTCCCAGCAACCACACCCACAAAGGCCATCAAACTCCACCCTTTCTGGGATGTATAAAGGGTGGAGTGCCCATGTGTTTCACGGTTCAGTCTGGTCTGGCTGCAGTGCGAGCTGGAGTAGAACGCTGGTGAAGCATTTGGAGAACGAGTGGATTGGAGTGGAATACTGGTGAAACGTTTGGAGAACGGAGCGGGATAAGCACTCAGTCCATACAAGTGCTAAGATAAGGCAGGAGACCAGACCAACAGCACTGCAAAATAAATAGCTTGTTAGACACAACGACACTCCTCAATCCCATTACCCTTTCCTTATAGTTCAGTGGATAGGTGCAATATAGAGACAAATCGTTCACTTTTTGATAAAAGCATCAAACTTGGTACACATATTCAGTAGGCCATAAGAAACAAGATATAGTGCCATCCCAGTTTTGGCCTGTGATTGCTAAGGTGGCCATCTTTCAAAATGGCCACCACATGACACTAAAATACCACATAACCCAGCAACCATGAGGCCTAGGATCTTAATTCTGGTGTCTATATATAGGTTTTGGGGGTCATAGAAACCAAAGAAGGAAATATCGAGTATGTATGGTCACTTACGGTACCACCTTTTAAACGTAAGTACCATTTTACAGTTTATGAAGAGACATTCATGGTCTTTTAGCACGAATGTATTGATTAATTACCAAGAAATATATGGAATCGTCTTCACAAGAAGACGAAAAAGGTCAAAAGATACAAGGCCATCATGCACGAGCTTTTGCAGAACTTCTAGCTTTCATAGAAGACACCCTTGTGGATAGTGAAGAGCAAAGCACTTCCCCTGTGTTCAAGCTCTCGGACCTGGTTCAGCTGTATAGGGAACGGCTTAAACAACTTGGGGTGACATCACCATCTGTACATTCTACGAGACTAAAAGAGCACATCCTAGCTTCTTTACCTGAGCTAAAGGCCTTCAAGAAACACGGGAGGTTTAGCCCCTTGTACACATGAGGAAGCAGACAGCCATATGATGCTTCATGTTGCTGATGCAGCTAAACAACACAACACTGTTCTCATCCGTACTGTGGACAGTGATGTAGTTGTTCTGGCAGTGTATGTATTTCAAAAGCTACAAGTGACACTGGATGCTCTATAGGTGGCATTCGGCACAGGCAAGCAGATCCGCATGGTACCATCTCATGATATCTCAGCTGCAATTGGTCCTGAGAAGTCCATTGCACTTCCAATGTTTCACGCCATTACTGGGTGCGATACGACCTCTTGCTTTGCTGGAAGAGGAAAGAAGACTGCTTGGGATACATGGAGCATGTGCCCTGAGGTTACAATGGAGTTAATGAAGCTGATGGAACAACCACAAATGTCAGATGTTGATGCTGCTATGGATGTTCTGGAGAGATTCGTCGTACTTCTTTATGACCGAACAAGTTCTAAACACCATGTTGATGAGCTCAGGATCGACCTATTCACACGGAAAGGCAGAGACGTGAGCAACATTCCACCGACCAAGGGTGCACTACTTCAGCACACGAGACGAGCAGTATACCAGGCCGGTCACATCTGGAGTCAGGTGCTTGAAGCAAAGGCTTCGCCTCCACAACCAGACGGATGGGGATGGACTCGTAGTAGTGATGGAAACTGGGATGTTCTTTGGAGCAGTCTTCCTGAAGCCAGCAGAGTTTGCAGAGAACTTATTCGATACAGTTGTACCAAAGGCTGTCGAACAAACTGCAAATGCACAAAAGCAGCTCTGCCGTGTACAGCTTTGTGCGAATGTGGGGGTTCTTGCCATGATTAGTTAATGTGATATCTGGCATTTCACATTTGACGGTAAGCCTAACTGACTCATGGCACATTGGTATCTACAACAATAAGTAACTCGGCTTTGTATTCGTTTTGACTGTTTTTTTTTTATAGCACTATAAGTTTAATTGACGGTACAGGTATCTTATATTTCATCAATACAAAATAAAGCAATACAAAGACCACCAAATCTTGTGTCTCTGTAAACTAGAAAAGGGCACTTATGTTCCAAAAGTTGTACAAGACATGATCACACATACTCATTATTGCCTTCTTTGAATTCTATGACCCCAAAAACCTATATATAGGCACCAGAATTAAGATTCTAGGCCTCTTGGTTGTTGAGTTATATGGTACTAGCAGAAGTACCCGGCATTGCCGGGCGGGGGAGGGGAGGGAAGGGGGAAGGGGAGGGGAACAGGGGGGAGGGGAGGAGAGGGGGGAGGGGAGAGGGAGGGGGGAGGGGGAGGGGAGGGGAGGGGAGGGCAGAAAGGAAGGGGTAGGGGGGAAAGGGAGGAGCATGGGGGAAAGGGAGGGGGAGGGGAGGGTGGAGGGGGATGGGGAAGGGGTAGGGCGGAAAGGAAGGGGTAGGGGGGAAAGGGAGGGGCATGGGGGAAAGGGAGGGGGAGGGGAGGGGAGGGGGAGAGGAGGGGAAAGGGGAGTGGGGAAGGGGAGAGGGTAGGGTGGAGGGAGAAGGGAGTGGAAGGGTAGGGGGAGGGGGAGGGGGTAAAGGGAGGGGGAGCGGGAGGGAGGGGGAGGAGGGAAGGGGAGGGGGAGGGGGAGGGGGAGGGGAGGGGAGGTGGAGGGGGAGGGTGAGGGGTGGGGGAGGTGGAGGGGGAGGTGGAGGGTGAGAGGAGCGGGAGGGGAGGGGGAGGGGGAGGGGGAGTTGGGTGGGGAAGGGGTAGGACAGAAAGGAAGGGATAGGGGGGAAAGGGAGGGGCATGGGGGAAAGGGAGGGGGAGGGGAGGGGAGTTGGGAGAGGAGGGGAAAGGGGAGGGGGAAGGGTAGAGGGTAGGGTGGAGGGAGAAGGGAGGGGGAAGGGTAGGGTGGAGGGGGTGGGGGGAAGGGGAGGGGGAGGGGGAGGAGGGGAGGGGGAGGGGAGGGGGAGGGGGGAGGGGCGGGGGAGGAGAGGCGGAGGGGAGGAGGGGGAGGGGGGATGGGGGGAGGGGAGGGGGATTGGAGGGGGATGGGGGAGGGGAGGGGATGGGAGGGGAACGGGGGGGAGGGGAGGAGAGGGGGGAGAGGGGGAGGGGGAGGGGAGGGGGAGGGGGAGGGGAGGGGGAGGGGGGAGGAGAGGGGGGAGGGGAGGGATGGGAGGGGGAGAGGAGTGGGAGGGTGGGTGGAGGGAGAGGGGTAGGAGGGAGGGGAGGGTGTGAGGGGAGGGGGGAGGGGAGGAAAGGGGGGAGGGTGAGGGATGGGAGGGGGAGAGGAGTGGGAGGGTGGGGGGAGGGAGGAGGGGGAGGTGGAGGGAGAGGGGGGAGGGAGAGGGGGAGGGGAGGGGGAGGGGGGAGGGGAAGGGGTAGGACAGAAAGGAAGGGGTAGGGGGGAAAGGGAGGAGCATGGGGGGAGGGGAGGGGGGAGGGGAGGGGGGAGGGGAGGGGGGAGGGGGAAGGGGTAGGGCAGAAAGGAAGGGGTAGGGGGGAAAGGGAGGGGCATGGGGGAAAGGGAGGGGAAAGGGGAGGGGGGAAGGGGAGAGGGTAGGGTGGAGGGGGAAGGGAGGGGGAAGGGTAGGGGGGGAGGGAGGGAAGGGTAGGGGGAGGGGGAGGGGGGAAAGGGAGGGGGAGGAGGGAAGGGGAGGAGAGGGATATAGATGGTTACTGGCAATTGATCACATCCAGAAATGATGTAATCCACACAATTTATGTACTTTGCATAACGTTAATAGGAATACATGGCCGTGTAGATGGGAAATACAGTTTGTTTGAAATAAATCACAAATATCAGATGAAAGTGAAAAAAAAACCTATGTGGTGTGAATGGCAATGTTCCTCGCTGAAATGTGAAAAAACTGAATTACGTGCGAACGCATAACTGTGAGATTATGGCGGCAAAGTTGGAACATCACGTGATCCTAGCAGAAGTACCCGGCATTGCCGGGTGGGGGAGGGGAGACCCGTACATTCCCAACCCGTACATTCACCCTCTCGACTCGAGCTCGTATTCGATTCGTATTCGAAATCGAAAGGGGAAAGGGGAAATCCTTCGTATTCGAATTCGTAAACACGAAATATGAATTAAAATCGCACAAAATCGACACAAAACACGGTCGCATAAAGGTGAAAAACGCAATGGCTTTTCGCCCTGAATCACGTGCAAACTTGTGACGTGTGACGGGATGGAACATCACGTGATCGCTCTGAGCGAATCAGCGAGCTGCTCGCACTGGCTGAGATTAGCGGGTACTTCGCTGAAATGCGCTGAGGTAAATATGAATAAAAAATATGGATCTCGTCAAATATGGCCTCAGCCATGTTCGTCCCAGGCTCAATGACCATGTCTATGCCAAATATCAAGCACGTGAGCCTCTCCGTTTCGGAGTCTATCGGTAACATTACACACACACACACACGCACACACACACACACACAAACTGTGTTTTATATATAGTAAGGGAAACATGAAAATCTGTTAACTAAATTGTTACCAAAAAATTTCTTCACCAATATGTTTGTAAAGGTGTGTAATAACATGTGTTAAAATGTTGAAGGTCAACTCCCGTGGGAAACCCAGAAAAAAAGCTGTTGAATTCGGGTACCGAAAAATTATTTTCGAGAATTTTTATTTTTTTAAATCGGCCCTTAAGTAACTTATGAGGGGTCAAATAAGGGTTTTTCATGATTCTGAGTTGATTGTTAACATTTATATTTCACCACAGACACTCCTTTGTGGAAAAATAATTTCACTTTGCAGGACATGGAGTCTAGCAATATGGATGAAGGCGTTACTCCACCTGTGCTCAATTGCTTCATCTGTGCACGCTCGGATACACCAGCTGAAAGGCTCATACAGGCAACTCCAAAGGGATACTCAACTTTATTGAAACAAGCAGAAACTGTCGAAAATGTTACTGTTGTGGAACGTATGAAGGAGGCTCAAAAGGAAGGAAAACTGAGGTACCACCAGAAGTGTAAAAATGATCTGTACAACAACTTTGTTGCAACCACCAAGAAGTCAGCTCAAGCATCAAAGGCAGAGAAAGAGTCATCAAAGTTGAAGAGAAGACGCACTACTTGTGAGTTCAGTTCATCAACTGGCTGCAGTTCTAGAAGATCACAGTCAGTTGACCTCCTGTATAAGGATGTATGCATTCTTTGCAACCAACCAGCCCAGCTCTACAAAAATAATCCAGCACAAGCTAGAAAGAAATACAGAGTGCCAGATAATTTGATTGCAGATACACTGAAGGCAAGCTTGCTGAAGACAGCACGGAGTCGCGGGGATGACTGGGGCACTGAAGTCACTGGACGCCTGGAAGGGATCAACGACTTGGTAGCAGAAGAAACACTGTACCATTTGCGATGCAAACTTATGTTTGCGAGAGGTGACAGTTTGTCCAAGACTGATGAGGAAGGAAAAAGGAAGAGAGGACAGAGGAGTATTGATGAGGAGCGAGAGGCAGTTTTTATTGAATTCTGCGAATGGTTAGACTCAGAATTAGAGCATGGGGTAATGAACATGGACCAAGTCCATGAAAAGCTGCAGGAGTTTGATCAGTCACCAGAGAAGAGCCTTTCTTATTCAAAGCATTGGCTAAAGATAAAACTTCTAGAGAAATACGAAGACACCATGTATTTCACAACACAGGAAAGAAGGGCAGATGTACTCTGTCTCAAAGATGGCACCGACAATATTCTGCGAGTGCATCATGCTAATCTTGACCATGGAGATGAGAAGACTCAGATCATAAAGACGGCACTCAAGTTCATATCCAATGATATTGCCTTGATTGATTTAGGTCCAAAGTCATACCCCACCACACACAGTATGACTGACATCGATAGTCAGCTGACACTTGTTCCTGCAAGCCTTCAGATGTTCTTGAGACCGATTGTCAAGACAGACGTCCCCGCGACTCCGTGCTGTCTTCAGCAAGCTTGCCTTCAGTGTATCTGCAGTCAAATTATCTGGCACTCTGTATTTCTTTCTAGCTTGTGCTGGATTATTTTTGTAGAGCTGGGCTGGTTGGTTGCAAAGAATGCATACATCCTTATACAGGAGGTCAACTGACTGTGATCTTCTAGAACTGCAGCCAGTTGATGAACTGAACTCACAAGTAGTGCGTCTTCTCTTCAACTTTGATGACTCTTTCTCTGCCTTTGATGCTTGAGCTGACTTCTTGGTGGTTGCAACAAAGTTGTTGTACAGATCATTTTTACACTTCTGGTGGTACCTCAGTTTTCCTTCCTTTTGAGCCTCCTTCATACGTTCCACAACAGTAACATTTTCGACAGTTTCTGCTTGTTTCAATAAAGTTGAGTATCCCTTTGGAGTTGCCTGTATGAGCCTTTCAGCTGGTGTATCCGAGCGTGCACAGATGAAGCAATTGAGCACAGGTGGAGTAACGTCTTCATCCATATTGCTAGACTCCATGTCCTGCAAAGTAGAAAATGAGATATATTTAGAAATTATTTTTCCACAAAGGAGTGTCTGTGGTGAAATATAAATGTTAACAATCAACTCAGAATCATGAAAAACCCTTATTTGACCCCTCATAAGTTACTTAAGGGCCGATTAAAAAAAATAAAAATTCTCGAAAATAATTTTTCGGTACCCGAATTCAACAGCTTTTTTTCTGGGTTTCCCACGGGAGTTGACCTTCAACATTTTAACACATGTTATTACACACCTTTACAAACATATTGGTGAAGAAATCTTTTGGTAACAATTTAGTTAACAGATTTGTGAAATATCTCATAAAATGCCCTTACTAATATATATCTTTTAGTATTAGATGGTGGCCATTTTGAAAAATGGCCGCCACAGCCGTCATAGGCCAAACCTGGGATGGCACGATATCTATTTTTTCTTGTAATGGCCTCCTGATGATATGTGCCAAGTTTGATGCTTTTATCAAAAAGTGCACGATTCTTCCCCCTATCCGCTCTACTATTACCTTTCCTGCAATTGGGATCAGCTTGCGCTCGCCAGTTCGTGCCGGGTGAGCAAAGAGGTCGCCAATGCCTCAAACTGTCCCTATCGCTCTCCCTTGTCTAACCTTTCCTCGTATATGAATCTAATTTGACACCAATGTTATGTTTGCATAAGTAAGAGGTATAAGGGGGCATTTAGACAGGTAAGATCTGCACTGTCTCTTCTCTCCTTTACATCGACTACTACACAAATTTCCCCATTGTTATATTTTGCCACACAACACAAATCAATGTATGTCTGCTGTATGGGTACTATTGTAAATAAGAATCCTCTTGTCTTATTATGTGCTACATACCTTTCCTCCCCCACCCCCCTTTTTGTAAATAAGAATCCCCCTACACATGTATAGCCAGGTGATTTTATCCCACTAGTTTTGCTCCAATGGTGCACTTCTGTTCCGCTCGGTAGTAATCCAAGTGCATCCTGAGGGCGCAATCCTCGGTTAGTTGGGCCACGTCACCCCCAAGGTAAACTGTGTCAGACAGGGGACCCTGGGAGATTTGGCGGTTCACAACCCACCGGATCGAGGAGTTATCGGCGGCACGTCAGCCGGCAGAGCCAGATGTTTGGAGGGGTTCAAGGAGTCTCCCCTCCTGCCGAACCACGAACCCCTTCCTGTTCAGGCTGGAGTTCCCCAAGGCAGTGTGCTGGGCCCTGTGCTTTTTCTGGTCTTTATCAATGATCTCTCCGACTCTCTGGAAAATCCTCTCTATCTCTTTGCTGATGACTCCACTCTCTGCCGCTCCATTCCTCTTCCCTCAGATCGGCAGTCTGCAGCCTCCTCACTCTCTGAAGACCTGGACAAAATCACAGACTGGTCAAACAAGTGGAACATGTCTTTCAATCCTGACAAATCTCACACTCTTACTATGTCTCTCCGAAAAGATCGACTGGACAACCCTCCCATCTACTTTCTCAACAATCCTCTCCAAGAAGTTCTGTCGCTCAAGCTTTTGGGTCTCACTATCTGCCATGATCTTTCTTTGGAAAACCACATTTCCAAGCTGGCCTCCAAAGCCAGTCGCCGACTGGGCATCCTCCGTCGTGCGAAGTCCTTCCTAGGCACACCTGAGCTCCTCACCACATACAAGGCTTTCATCCACAGCTCAATGGAATACTGTTCTCCCCTATGGGCTGGTGTTCCTGCCTCACACCTAGCTCGGCTTCACGCTGTTGAATCCAAAGCTTTCAGAATCATTGGAATCTCCCTCGATGAAGCTATCTCTGAGGGCCTTTCACTCACTCACCGCAGGCAGGTAGGTGGTCTTTCTGTCTTCTACCGACTCCTCTCTGGCCTTGCTCCCCCAGCTCTCTCTGCTCTGTCCCCCAAATATTCCTACAGGTCGCACAAGATCTGCCAGCAACCCTCTGATGGTTAAACTGCCGAAATCTCGGCTCTCTGCTCACCTTCACTCTTTCATTCCTCTTTTCTCCCGCCTCTGGAACAAACTCCCACACTCTCTTCAATCCCACTCCTCCCTCCAGGTCTTTAAAACAGCTGTTCACCACCATCTCTTATCTTCCCCCATCCAAAACCTTGATCTTTTCTACCCCTACTAATTCACCCCAGATCCACCTTGTTTGAAATTCCAACTTCTTTCCTGGAAGTCCTGGCAGTGTCCATATGTTTTATACCTCTCCCACACCCCCCCTTCCCATGCCTCCCCCCCAAAGCCCTCTCCCTCCCACAGATCTCTCGATGTCTCCATGTCTCTCGGTCCCTGCTCTCAAATGTTGTGTTTGTGTCCTTCCCCCTCTCTCCCCATCTTGTCTACCGCTCCCGATGTTATTTGTTTTATGTGTCTGTTTGTCTGTTTGTCTTTCTGTGTGATTAATGTTCGCTCTTTCACGAGCCTCGATCTTGTATACAAAAAAAACAAAAACAAACCTTGGATCAATAACAATATTACCATTCACACATATCCAATCACTGAACTCAACAGGACTGATAACACCTTCCTTCTGCAGGTGGTCGAGCTCTGCCCCGAATTTAGGACACATCATGTGAGGTACAGAGAAACTTTACAGTTTTAAACAAAAACTTTACAAACTTTACAAAGTCCTTTACAGAACAGTAGGCCTACTTCACAGAAAACTGGCTTAGCATTCTCATCCACATACATTTTGGCTTTAACACCCTCAAAGGTGCCGACACTACCTTCAAAGAACAGGGGTATTTGTCAAGAATGGAATTGTGATTAACAACACAAATCTTCGATTTGATTACAGGCCAATCAAGTTTGATAGATTCAAACCAATTCGGCCCAAATAGCGTAGGCCCCTTGCCCTGTATGATGCACAAGGATAATTTCCCTGACACATCTTTGATGGTGACCTTCGCATCAGCTTTACCAATCACAGGTATAAATTCATTGGTACAAAAAGGTCGCAACTTGGCAAACACAGGTCGAAGTACCTCATTGTCTCCTGGCTAAATAGCCTTTTGAAAGTTTTCGAACTCACGCTTGACTCGCTGGTCCACATGTGCAGCTCCACACCCACAGGAATGTCATTCAGCTTGACCTCCACACCAATGGGTTTGCTTTTGCCTGATATACTGAGCAAATCATACTCCTCAGAAGCAGGAGGTGTTGCTTCACTTCACCACCAATCACTGGTGCAGCCAAACTGATTATGTGATACTGAAGGAGCTGCGCTCCAACGCGAGTCGAAAGAATTGACGCGACCAAAGACGGAATTCGTCCGAGTTGCTTTATTGAAACAAAACAGCTCAGGTATTCTCTCAAGCCCGTTTATCGGGCAGCAATATATATACACATTTATGCCGGGGCGTTTGCCCGGGAAAACCGAGACCGGGCATGCCCGGGTGTCAAGGGCGAGTCCTGGAAAGGCGAGTCTGGACATGCCCGGGTGTCCTGGACACGGCCTGGCAAGTCGAGGCTGGGCATGCCCGAGCGCTCTGGGCGAGCCCTGGAAAGGCGAGAGCGGGCATACCCGGACGCTCTGGGCGAGCCCTGGAAAGGCGAGTCTGGACATGTCCGGGCGTCCTGGACGCGGCCTGGCAAGTCGAGGCTGGGCGTGCCCGGGCGCTCTGGGCGAGCCCTGGAAAGGCGAGAGCGGGCATGCCCGGGAAAGACGAGACCGGGCGTGCCTGGGAGGTTCGGGCGTGCCCGGGAACAGCGAGTCCGGGCATGCCCAGGAGAGGCGCGTCTGGGCCCGTCCGGACGAGCCCGGCATGGCGATCGTGCCCTGGCCGCGTCCTGGCAGGTGTAAGGCGATTGTGTACATTCAGTGGGAACCGCTACACACGCCCCTCCAGAATCGACCTGCACCGGCAGGGTCAATTTAAGGGGGGTCCGGATGACCCGGCCGAAGCGACCCCTGGAGGGTCGTGGGGGGGGGGGTCCGATCGGGTGGTGGGTGGTCGAGCGGGGGGAACTGTGGATGGGGGGCGGCCTCGCCGCGGAGGAAGGGCCAACCGTGGTGGTCGGTCGACGTCCACGTGCGCCAGTTTGAGGCGGTCCACAGAGATCCGGTCCGACCGGCCGCCGACGTCGACGACGAAGGACTTGTCGCCCCGTCGCAGGACCCGGAAGGGCCCGTCGTATGGCGGCCGGAGTGGCCCCCGGTGCGCGTCATGACGCACAAAGACGTACTCCGCTGTGCGAAGCGCCGGGGGGACGTAGGACTGGGGGCCACCGTGGCGGGACGTTGGCACGGGGGCAAATCGTCGGGCGGCCTCCTGGAGGTCCGAGCGCTGGTGTGCGGCGGACCAGGGACTGGTAGCGTCGGGCACGAACTCGCCCGGGAAGCGGAGCGGCTGGCCGTAGACGAGCGCGGCGGCGGATGCCCGGAGGTCCTCCTTGGGGGCCGTGCGGAGGCCCAAAAGGACCCACGGCAGCCGGTCGGTCCAACCGTCGTCCTGAAGGCCGGCCATGAGTGCGGCCTTCATGGAGCGGTGAAACCGCTCGCACAACCCGTTGGCTTGGGGGTGGTAGGCCGTGGTGCGGTGCAGCGTGACCCCCAATGAGCGGGCGACCGCGCCCCAAAGTTCGGACGTGAACTGTGGGCCGCGGTCGGACGAGATGTCCGCCAGTGCGCCGAAGCGCGCGACCCAGGTGGCGATGAACGCCTGCGCCACGTCGGCGGTGGTGGTGGAGGTGAGGGGCACGGCCTCCGGCCACCTGGTGGTCCTGTCCACCATGGTGAGCAGGTGGGTGAACCCCCGCGATGGGGGCAGGGGACCCACCAGGTCCACGTGGACGTGGTCGAAATGCCGTGCTGGCACGGTGAAAGGTGCTAGCGGGGCCTGGGTGTGGCGGTGGACCTTGGCCTGCTGGCAGGCCGTGCAGGCATTGGCCCAGTCGCGGACGTTCCGTCGAAGGCCGTGCCAGACGAAACGCGCCGACACCAGCTTCTGAGAAGCTTTCCGGCCCGGGTGAGAAAGGCCGTGGATGGAGGCGAAGATGTGGCGCTGCCAGGAAACGGGCACGATGGGGCGAGGCTGGCCCTGGGAGACGTCGCAGAGCAGGACGGTGCCCGTGAAGCGGATGTCGGCCAGGCGGAGGCCCGTGGCCGCCGCCCGGAGGGCCTGCACCGAGGTGTCGGTGGTCTGGTCGGCCGCCATGAGCGCGAAGTCCACGCCGAGGTGGACCGCGTTCGCGCTGGCCCGAGAAAGACAGTCGGCCACGGCGTTGTCTTTGCCGGCGACGTGCCGGATGTCCGTGGTGAATTCCGACACGGCAGAGAGGTGGCGCTGCTGGCGGGCCGACCACGGCTCCGTGACTTTGGCCATTGCGTAGACCAACGGCTTGTGGTCGACGAAAGCCGTGAATGGGCGGCCCTCCAGGAGGTGTCGGAAATGGCGAACGGCCAGGAATAGACCGAGCAGCTCGCGGTCGAACATGCTGTATTTTAACTCGTTCGGCCGGAGTTGCCGGCTGAAAAAAGCGAGTGGCTGCCAAACCCCGTCCACCCATTGTTCATGGACGGCGCCCACCGCGTAGTTGGAGGCGTCCGTAGTGAGGGCGATGGGCGCGTTGAGCACCGGGTGAGCCAGCAGCGTTGCGTCGGCGAGGGCCCGTTTTGCACTCGCGAAGGCCACGTCCATGACCGCGGACCAAACGATGTCATGCTTGGCCGGCTTGCCCCGGAGGGCCTCGTAAAGGGGCCGCATGAGCTGAGCAGCACGGGGCACGAATCGGTGATAAAAATTCACCATGCCGAGGAACTCTTGTAGGGCCTTGATGGAACGGGGACGCGGGAACATGGTGATGGCCTCGACCTTGGTCGGCAGCGGCACGGCCCCGGTCTTGGTGATGCGGTGGCCCAAAAAGTCAACGGTCGTCGTGCCGAAGTGGCATTTGGCCGGGTTGACAATTAAGCCGTACTCGCTGAGGCGACCGAACAGTGTTCGGAGGTGGTGGAGGTGCTCGGCGCGGGACGTGCTGGCGACGAGGATGTCGTCCAGATAGACGAAAAGAAATGGCAGGTCGCGCAGCACGCCGTCCATTAAGCGCTGGAACGCCTGGGCCGCGTTCTTGAGGCCAAACGGCATCCTCAAAAATTCGAACAGGCCGAACGGCGTGATGACGGCCGTCTTCGGGACGTCGGCCGCCCGGACAGGTACCTGGTGGTATCCCCGTATCAGGTCAATTTTGGAAAATATGACCCGTCCCGCCAAACGGGCGGAAAAGTCCTGGATGTGTGGGATCGGGTACCTGTCGGGGGTGGTAGCGTCGTTGAGGCGGCGGTAGTCACCACACGGGCGCCATCCACCCCCCGGCGTTGGCACGATGTGCAGTGGTGAGGCCCACGCACTATTGGAGCGCCGCACGATGCCGAGGTGCTCCAACATGTCGAACTCGGCCTTTGCCACGGCGAGCTTGGCCGGGTCGAGGCGGCGGGCCCTGCTGTAGACCGGCGGGCCTGTAGTGGGTATGTGGTGCTCGATCCCATGCCGCACTGCGACGGCCGAAAACGTCGGCCGCGTGAGGGCCGGGAATTCCGCCAGCAGGTGAGCGAACTCGTTCGCCGTCGGGAGGGCGCACGCCAGTTCGGTCGGCGCGGAGCTGCTCATCGTTCACGCCAGGGAGCTGAAGGTCTCGGCGTTGACAAGGAGACGTCGTTTGACGTCGACCAGCAGCCCGTGCGCGCAGAGGAAGTCGGCGCCCAGCAAAGCCATGGGGACGCAGGCGGTCACAAAGGTCCACTGAAAGCGCTGGCTGCCGAAGCAGAGGGTGACGTCGCGCGGGCCGAAAGTGCGTATGGCCGAGCCATTAGCAGCGACCAAAGAGGGACCGCAAACAGCGTCCCGCCTGCCCTGCTCGGAGGCGGGTATGACGCTCAGTTGGGTGCCGGTGTCACAAAGGAAACGCCGCCCGGACGCTTTGTCCCGAATAAAAAGCAAGTTGCCCGAGTGGCCGGCGCTCATGGCTGGGAATGAACGCCGGCCTGGCCGTTTCCCGACTTGCCAAAAGTGCACGGGGGTCGGCACGTCCAAGCCTTGTGTCCGAACCTGGCGTGGTAATAACACCACGCCTGGTCAGGTGGAGGCCCCGGCCGTCATGTCGGAAGCGGTCGGCGTGGCGTGGTGGCCGCCAGTTGCACCGGCAGTTCGGCCTCCAACCGCGCAGGGCACTCGGGCGTCGTGGGCGTCGCCTCGGACGGCGGCAGGCTCCAGATAGCCGCGCCGATGTGTTGGCCCGCCGAGGAGATCTTATCGGCTTCCCTGGCGAGGGCGCGGGGATCGGTGATCGACGTGCCAGCCAGGGCGAGGCGTACCGGGTGAGGCAGCTGGCGAAGGAACAGCTCGCGGAACAGAAAATCCGGAGAGTGCTCACCGAGCAACAAGAGCATATAGTCCATGCGCTCGGACGGGCGCGTGTCGCCGAGCTCGGGCAGGTCGAGCAGGCGCCGTGCGCGTGCCACCGGTGAGAGGGCGAAAGCGTCGAGGAGGAGCGTCATCAGCGCGTCATACTTGTCAGCAGCCGGCGGGTGCTCGAGGAGGCTCAGGGTGTGGGCCGCTGTGGCGGAACCGAGCGCTGCCACGACGTGGTGGAAGCGGGTGTCGTCCGCGGTGATGCCTCGCAGGGCGAACTGGGAGTCCGCCTGGGCGAACCAAACAGCCGCGTGAGCCTCCCAGAAGGTAGGCAGTTTAAGAGTCACTGCCGTGTCCATGTTGGTAGGTCACCAGTGAAGGAGCTGCGCTCCAACGCGAGTCGAAAGAATTGACGCGACCAAAGACGGAATTCGTCCGAGTTGCTTTATTGAAACAAAACAGCTCAGGTATTCTCTCAAGCCCGTTTATCGGGCAGCAATATATATACACATTTATGCCGGGGCGTTTGCCCGGGAAAACCGAGACCGGGCATGCCCGGGTGTCAAGGGCGAGTCCTGGAAAGGCGAGTCTGGACATGCCCGGGCGTCCTGGACGCGGCCTGGCAAGTCGAGGCTGGGCGTGCCCGAGCGCTCTGGGCGAGCCCTGGAAAGGCGAGAGCAGGCATGCCCGGACGCTCTGTGCGAGCCCTGGAAAGGCGAGTCTGGACATGCCCGGGCGTCCTGGACGCGGCCTGGCAAGTCGAGGCTGGGCGTGCCCGGGCGCTCTGGGCGAGCCCTGGAAAGGCGAGAGCGGGCATGCCCGGGAAAGACGAGACCGGGCGTGCCCGGGAGGTTCGGGCGTGCCCGGGAACAGCGAGTCCGGGCATGCCCAGGAGAGGCGCGTCTGGGCCCGTCCGGACGAGCCCGGCATGGCGATCGCGCCCTGGCCGCGTCCTGGCAGGTGCAAGGCGATTGTGTACATTCAGCAGGAACCGCTACAATACTTACCTAATTATACATGTCGATACTTGTCCAACAGTACGAAACTATTTTCTCTTTCTGCTGTCACTACCTTTGCAGGGAGACTATTTCATGCATGTATTTGGATATTGGTGAGATTGTGAAGGCTTAATAGGCCTAATGTCCTCTTCCTGTGTTGAAGTTCCTTGCAATATTCCTTCTGTGCAGTGTGAGTGCACCCTGAGCCATTGTCAGGGCAATTGCTTCTTTACACCTTTGAGCTGGATGTAAAAAGGGTTGCATCAATTGCTGTGTGCCGGTGAGTGCTTCCGCAGGTTCGATCCCGAGTGAGCACGTGGAGAATACAGATTGCATGCAAGGTGTACCCATAATCGGCTACGTGAAGCTGTTCAAAAATTGAAGCTCTTGGCCTCAACAAGAGCTGTGGGTTCCACCTGTCTCTTCTTTACTTACTTTGTACAAACTAAATAAATACTCCTAAACTCTGAGTGTTCAGGTCCCTTGTTTACCCCGCATTATTTACCTTGATCATCATCATCATCGTTTTACGGCTGTTTCCATGCTTGCATGTGTAAGCCGTGATTCACCTACTGTCCGCTTCACCAAAAGGCATATTTGAGCATGTTTTTTTTCTGGCCGGATGCCCTTCCTGATGCAACACAGAATCAGCTGTGGCCCTAGCTTTTGTCTAAATAGACATACCCTGCAAGGCAGCAGGGGGATTTGCAATCAGAGTTTCCTTCTCCGAGATGGACTGCCTACCAAGGCTGAAGAGCTCCACCGACCTTGATTGGATTGGTGAGCGTCACAGCAAGACCTCACATGGAGGGCCATGCACACTACACCTCCAGGGTACCAACCTACTCCGAGATCCTCCAGACATTTAGCCAGTGCCCTCAAGAGCACTGTTACCATGGTGCACCACTAGGAGGTAGTCTGAAAGTCTTTGCAAGGGTATAGGCTATGTACATGAAGGAATTAAGACCTTCTTTTCTCGGCCTTCATTTCTCTCGCAAGACTATCCGGCAGCCGTAGCTAAAAGCAACGCGTGGTAAACAATATCGCACCCTACTACACCACCATATCGCACCCTACTACACCACCATATCGCACCCTACTACACAACCATATCGCACCCTACTACACCACCATATCGCACCCTACTACACCACAATATCTCACCCTACTACACCACCATATCGCACCCTACTACACCACCATATCGCACCCAACTACACCACCATATCGCACCCAACTACACCACCATATCGCACCCTACTACACCACCATATCGCACCCTACTACACCACCATATCGCACCCTACTACACCACCATATCGCACCCTACTACATCACCATACCATATCGCACCCTACTACACCACCATATCGCACCCTACTACACCACCATATCGCACCCTACTACACCACCATATCGCACCCTACTACACCACCATATCGCACCCAACTACACCACCATATCGCACCCAACTACACCACCATATCTCACCCTACTACACCACCATATCGCACCCTACTACACCACCATATCGCACCCTACTACACCACCATATCGCACCCTACTACACCACCATATCGCACCCTACTACACCACCATATCGCACCCTACTACACCACCATATCGCACCCTACTACACCACCATATCGCACCCTACTACACCACCATATCGCACCCTACTACACCACCAGATCGCACCCTACTACACCACCCTATCTCACCCTACTACACCACCATATCGCACCCTACTACACCACCATATCGCACCCTACTACACCACCATATCGCACCCTACTACACCACCATATCGCACCCTACTACACCACCATATCGCACCCTACTACACCACCATAGCGCACCCTACTACACCACCATATCGCACCCTACTACACCACCCTATCTCACCCTACTACACCACCCTATCTCACCCTACTACACCACCATATCGCACCCTACTACACCACCATATCGCACCCTACTACACCACCCTATCTCACCCTACTACACCACCATATCGCACCCTACTACACCACCATATCGCACCCTACTACACCACCCTATCTCACCCTACTACACCACCATATCGCACCCTACTACACCACCATATCGCACCCTACTACACCACCATATCGCACCCTACTACACCACCATATCGCACCCTACTACACCACCATATCGCACCCGACTACACCACCATATCGCACCCTACTACACCACCATATCGCACCCTACTACACCACCATATCGCACCCTACTACACCACCATATCGCACCCTACTACACCACCATATCGCACCCTACTACACCAACATATCGCACCCTACTACACCACCATATCGCACCCAACTACACCACCATATCGCACCCAACTACACCACCATATCTCACCCTACTACACCACCATATCGCACCCTACTACACCACCATATCTCACACTACTACACCACCATATCGCACCCAACTACACCACCATATCGCACCCAACTACACCACCATATCTCACCCTACTACACCAACATATCGCACCCTACTACACCACCATATCGCACCCTACTACACCACCATATCGCACCCTATTACACCACCATATCGCACCCTACTACACCACCATATCGCACCCAACTACACCACCATATCGCACCCAACTACACCACCATATCTCACCCTACTACACCACCATATCGCACCCTACTACACCACCATATCGCACCCTACTACACCACCATATCGCACCCTACTACACCACCATATCGCACCCAACTACATCACCATATCGCACCCTACTACAC